>NC_071262.1:6585301-6690301 GCF_023375685.1 Ictalurus furcatus
TGGAGACTGGAGTCATTATGCACAACCAGGATAATAAGTACATGATCACTGAAACATCTTATATAACTGTTACATACATAAAGTTGTTACAAGGCCAATTAGTGATGAAAAAACACTAACTATGAAGATCAAATGCCTTGAAAAGACATGACTGTATAATCCTGGCCCGTCCTCTGACCCGTCACTATTTGCGCCTTCTTCTTGTAATACACAAAGAACATTTTCTCCTTCAGTACTTTTACTGTCACAGTTATATTTCAGCCTGTCTCTGAAATTATCTTCTGCCTTTATTGTTGTTACTATACTATGCTTAAAATTTTATGACCCTTTCCCATGTAAAGTCTCTTGATAATGTCATAATCCGTTTATGAAGGTCCTGCTGATCAATTAATGAAAATTGGAGCCTCTGAAGTCTGCCCTCCCACATTGATTGAAAGTGTCTGTGCAGAGTCACCAAGCCTGTTAAAATACTTGTTAACATGTACGAATCAAAGCTTCTAAATTGAATTGCTTCTCCTGCAATTAGTTTATTGATTTAATTAAGGCTCTTTAATTTAGAAGCCATGGTAGAAGATTGGTGTTATATGAATGGCTGGACATTATGGTTGAGCGTGCTCCAGCAAAGAAAGGGTGTAAATTTATCTCTGCTCTTATAGACACATACACAGAGTAATAGCTTTATCTATTGCTTTATCATAGCTGTCTCTAATGGATCTGAGTATTTCACCATTAGAGCATTACTGTTTGTTTCACACCACAATGTAAAAGGCTTCATAGTTAATGTCCCTGTCGTCGAGCTGAATCTCTTTGCTGGGTCAAGTGGCCTTCAGTAATAAAGTAACAAAGGCTTCTATTACACACATCAGAAATGTTTTGTGTATAGCCACAGCTATAGAAATATAATATTCTGATCAGTTCTTTTGCTTGGAGGGTCAGTGATCAGTGAAGTTCTAGCATTGACTATATGAATGGACTCTGTTCTGGAGCTGGATGAGAGAAAAGAGAGGTGGGTTGTACTCACTGGCATAGGGGGAATTGGCAGCTGAGCCATTTAGGAAGTTGGGTGATCCTCCTAGCGTGGTCATGCCACTGTTACCATAACCGTTCATACTCGTGCTCACGGTACTGTAGCTGCTCTGCTGGGGCGTAGTGCTGGGCACATAACCATGAGGAGACACACTACTTGTGTTCCGACTGAAACCTGACACACACACACACACACACACACAGACATATACAAATGTGATTAAATGGTTAAAGAGAGGATTATATATATATATATATATATATATATATATAAAACCACAATTCCAAAAAACTTGGGACAGTATGGAAAATGCTAATAAAACAAAGAGGAGTGATTTGTGAATGTACTTTGACTTGTATTTAAACAAACAATGTAGAAAGACAAGGTATTTGATGTTTTACCTAATCAACTGCATAGTTTTTTGAAGGTAAATGTTTATTTTGAAATTTATGACTAATACCGATGTGACAAGTTGAAATAAAAAGGTGATGTGAAACAGGTGAGGCAATCGTCTAATCATAGTATATAGGGAGGCTCCAAAAAAGGCCTAGTCTTTTAAGAGCAAGGATGGGTCAAGGCTCGCCAGTCTGCCGGCAGATGCAACAGCGAATAATCCAACACTTTGAGAACAACATTCCCCAAAGACAAATCGGTAGGATAATTAACTAGTGTTATTAAAAGAAAAGGTGATATTACACAGTGGTAAACAATCGACTGTCCCAACGATTTTTGGAGTGTGTTGCAGTCATCAGAATTGAAATGAGTGTATAGTTTCAAAAATAAATTAAATTCACAAAGTAAAACATTGAATAATGTGTTAATGCATTTTCAGTATAGTACAGGGTGAATTGAATTTTCAAATTTTCAAAATTTCTTTGTTTTTTTCTTTTGCATTTTTATACTGTCCCAACTATACACACACACACACACACACACACATATGTATATGTATGTATGTATATGTATATATATATATGGTTGATTGTTGAGTACTGATTTGGTAACAGCAATAGTCTGTCCATTCATTGGCTCAAATCTTCATGATGATGAAGAAGGCCTAGATTCTTACAGATTTACAGATTGCTCTGAATTTCCCCTGTCACAGAGATCTGTATTATCCAGGAACTGCTGTATAATTTTTCCAAGTCTATATTTCCCCCAATTCTGTCAATAAAAAGGTCAAGACCAATAAAAATCATATATATAGTGTGGGAGGGGGTTAGGAGGAAAAGGGACATGGACTATAAATATACATCAATGCATTATACGTTGACATGGGTGAAAGCAGCAGGAAGTTCATGCTCCAGCAGTCCCCTGCTGTCTGCTACAAAAGGCAGCACACATCGTGACTCTGCTCGCAACACTTTCATCCTACGCCTGATAGATTACCGCTGACTTAACACAAATCACTCACTGTCACGGAGGGAGCAAAAGGAGCCGACAAATTCTGAGAGCAGAGCATGAGGCTCGCTTTTCCTTCTGGTTGCAGCTCTCTCACCACGCTAGCACAGCATCACTGGCTCAGAGCTACATACAATGTTCCCATGGTTGTTTCTCTTCCTTTGGCTACTGAATAGAGAGAAGACTGTGGGTGGCTCCTCTTACCCTGATTGGCTCCCTGTGTGGATTCAGAGACATTAACAGCAAGCTGGCCATGGAAAGAGTTGACACCCATCATGCCAGTGTGCACAGAACTGTTTGCTAGACCGGAGAGCTGGTTGTGGGTGCGTGGTACATTGTAGAGCGCCTCAGCGATGTCAGCTGCCCTCTTCAGTATGATCTCCTGTCATGAGCACCATGTCATGTCATGAGCAACACTGACATCAAGGTTAAACTAAACAGAACAAGCTATACGAACATCAAATCAAATATATGATACTGCAAACCAAGTCAAATGTAAGACTGAAGCTGTAATGTGTGTGTTTAGAGTATACAGTATGTCTGTGGGACTGGGACAGATGATAATGTGGGATAGGATAAAAGAGATTATGAGTAATAGATTTATCTTCCCCATGCTCAAAAAAGCTGTGTTTATCAGTCAGATGAGCACAAAGCACTACAAATAAACAGCAGGCGATCCGGCATGCTTCACTGAACATACATCTCTCACAATTTACCCCCACAATTGAGTCCTTATGAGAATATTTGTATGGTAAATGACAAGGTCTGAGGATTTGTGGGAAAGGTGAGATGGATAGGAAAGAGGTTCCTCTGAGACAGACATGACCAGAGGCAGACCCCCATTCACTATCTAAATAATTCAGCAGCTCTGCACTTTCAGCACTCAACCCTGCAATCAATGACCTGCCTTACAGGAGTGGCCAACTGCTTCTCTGCAGGGAAGAGGCCCCTTGAGCTCTTTCAACCAACGATAGAGAAGTTTCTGTTATGTTGATGAGTTATGTTGATGTGTACATAAGGATTTTGTGGTGGAGACTAGGGAAATACTGTACAATGTGACATGATACACTGTCTTTATAAATTTTACCTTTCCTCTGAAGTCAGCCTGACTGTAAAAGTACATCATGTTTAAAGATGGCTACATTTTGTATTTTGCTTTGTTCTGCTTGTATCTTTTTTGTCTTCTGTATTTTACATGGTTGTGAGTCCTGGTGAGGAGGTTACGCACCTGATTATTGTGAGGCATCCCATACAGGGCTTCTACAAGGTCTGCTGCTCTCTTCAGAATCACTTCCTATTGACAAAAAAACAATTCAAATGCTGTAGTTGTAGTGATTAGTGACTAATTCTTTATTGTAAACCTTTTTAATTTATACTACTTAAAAAAATAAAGCAAGGGCACTGTAACTATTCAGTAGTAGAAATAAATAAATATTTAAAAAAAACTAATGAGAGCAGAGGGCAAGACAAATTGAAATGGCACAATCTTAAGTTGACAATGTGATAGGTCAAAGATTAACTGTGTGTCATATAGGTCTATCTGTTGCCTGCAAGAGAAGGGTGTTATATGTACCACCAATCCACCAATCCTGGCCAATACTACATTCATTTAAACATGTAAATAACATGCAAGACCCTCTATAGATTATGTCATATTAAGGGTCTTATATGTTTCTTTTTCAGAGTCCTGCCTGCACTCCAACCTATACTTGTGTCCCCAGCTGTGTGTGTCCCATATGCATGAATCATCCATTCAATACACTAAACCTCATAACACACTTACTGTACAGCAGCCTCCATTCCTCATCCAATACTAATAAGGTCTATTATATGTATAATACATGTATACAAGTACACAGTGAAACAGATGAATGCATGCTTGTAGAGGTAAATAAATGCCCTATTGGCTGGGAGGGGATGGATGTGTACATATAACACCCTTCTCTTGTAGGTAATTGAGTCTCAGCTCCTCAACCAGAAGCCTATTTATTACCATACCTTCCCACACATTAAACATTTATTTACTGTGTTCTTTACTCTGTATTCATTTTCTTTCTCCTCTCTCCCTCTCCCTTCCATCTCACTCCTCTTCATTTTTTCCCCTCATAGGCGAAGAAGGTGCCTGGAGCTCCCGTGGAACCCTTTTTAAAAGTTAATGTGCCGGGGCTGAGGAAATGTGCTTGGGGCGCGACAACCAGAAAATTGCTCTCACCCTCGGTGTGTAACCCTCGCTGTGAACGAGCCCCCGAGCATGTGTGCCCGCCCGCTAGCTGACATATTGCCTTTCAATCAGAGTCCGTCTCTGCTGCCACCCCCACAACATGCAGGCACGATCATGACGAGGGGGTCAGCGAAGCAATAAAGATTTTTAGTGCGCTGTCCGAGGTGCTAAATTCACTCAATAATGGGTGTGCTGGCACTGCGTTAACCCCTCGTTAGGGATGCTTGAGTGGGGGGAGCCTGGCCTGGGTGATTGAAGGAGGTTCATAGGGGCCTGGGGAGGGCTAAAGTGCTGCTTTTGTATGGATGCCCGCCTTGGTTGCCTGCTTTTCTCTCTAGATTTGATGCACTCTCTATGTCAGTCCTTTTCCAGGATAGGAGAAGAACATAAGGGATGGGAGGCATTAGCTCACAGTTGGATCCACTGCTGCATCCAGACTGTGTTATTCATCCTACTTCTCATTCTACTGTATGCACCTATCTCTTTTCCTCTTACCCTCTCCCTTTCTCACTAGCTTATAACGGGGTTGTATCCATTTTCCATCACTGAGGGGATCTGTTGAGAGTCCAAATCCAATAAGGAAGAAGCCAAAAGTTGGTCCAGATAAACAAATAAATGCTATTAACAGAGGGCTGTATGTGGTGGCCCTGTGTCTGGAAGCAAAGCCCATTTCCTGGGTGAGCAGAAGGGTTTCCAGTAAGGGCTGAGAGCTGAGAGCCGAAAGCGGTAAACAGGAAAGAAACCCGATCCTAGATCTGCGTGTCTGCACACAGACACGCAGATCTATCAGTCAGAGCCATCATTATCCTGACGATGCTCTACTTCCTGCTCTGCACTCAACTCTCTAGCCATGCTGAAGCATGAAACACCCACAGTTATAAAACTTCAGTCCAGAACTATGACTGTGGCCCTTTTTAGCTAAGAAAAGTTTTTTCTCTTGTGTTTATACCTACATGTGAGCTACTACACACACACACACACACACACACACACACACAAACAGTATAGTAGGTTAACAACCCTCAGGCATTGTGTTTTGGTAATGCATGATATGAGGCTCAGCCTCAGCACTGCGATTAACCTACACATTACTGCACTCTGGACATCCAATCTGTTCCTGTGTGTAAAATGATGATGGCTGGTAAAAAGATACATGCCCAACACAGAAAGTATTGCTGATAAGATGAAATAATGGCCATATCATATCAGGAATGTTAAAACATCACCGTCTGGACTTTTACTAAGGAGCTAGGCCTGTAAAAAAATACAATAAAGCAAAAAAACAAACAAACAAACAAACAAAAAACTGACAAATTCAGTCCAGCACTCGTTCCTTTGCAAATGTATTGCTGTGTAATTTTCTGTTAGAACAAAAACATTAAACTCAGGTTCTGGATGGTGGATAAATTCCTCTAGATCAAATCTCATCTCCCTCATCACCTGAAATAAATATCCAAATATCCAAATACCACTTTTATTTTGGCAGCATTAAGAAATATAGCATGCTGAAAAGAGGTTGATATGGACGCAGATTCTAGTTAGTTGTGAATTTGAATGCTGGCATCAAATTGTGACCACACACACCGGTGTGTTAGCCTGTTTATACCCACCAGAGCTGCAGCAACTTCTGCTGAATAAGACCTCTCATATAGTGAGCTATTCTTTACAGTGACAATCAACAGATTTCTCTTAGCCTCTTAGTCACTGTTATTCACATAGCAAAAATATGCAGCAGTAACAAAGAGCACTTATTTATAGAATCATGTGTAGTTTTCTATTGCTAAAAAAATAATTTAACTTATAAAAAGCCTGGTCCCATAGTGACAGTGTAGTTTATAGTCCAGTCATACTGTGGGCTGACACTGTTTTTAATTGTCCTGAATCATGACACTATGATGTATGAAAGCAATTAGGAACAGTGCGTTTTGCCACATAATTCCTAGCCGCTAAAAACAACTGTCTTAATCATTTCCTACAACTTCCAAAGGTTAGATCATTTTTTAAAACTTCTTAAATTAAGTGATTTTGTTTGACTGTTCTTCCTGCTTCATAAAATCTTGTTTAACTCTTTAATAACGCCGTATAAAAAATATAAATAATTATGTTCAGCATAACTAGGTAAGAGGACGTATGGTGGCTTAGTCGGTTTGCATGTTTGCCTCACACCTCCAGGGTTGGAGGTTCGATTCCCACTACTGCCCTGTGTGTGTGCAGAGTTTGCATGTCTCCCCATGCTGTGGGGAGACATGCATGATAGGCTGATTAGCATGTCCAAATTGTCCGTAGTGTATGAATGGGTGTGTATGTGATTGTGCCCTGCAATGGATGTACACTGTCCAGGGTGTACTCCGCCTTGTGCCCCAAGCTCCCTGGGATAGGCTCCAGGTTCCCCGTGACCCTGTAGGACAAGTGGTATAAAAAATGGATGGATAGATGGATTACTAGATAAGAGGAGACTGTCATATAATGCTTTAGTTCTCTAATGCTTCTTTAACCCAGTCTGGCCAGCATGATGTCGGAGGCCCAATCTATCATATGTAAAATAGTGCAGAATGTCCATTCTGTGTGGAGGAAACCGGCTGATGCAGTACATGCTATGACTTTTCTAGAGGTGATCCTTTTAATCATACTGATTGTATTAATGTGGAGATAAATGCTCTAGAAAGCAATTGCAGAGCATATCCCTTATATTATATCCCTGGGCTCCTCTCTCCATTCCCATGTCTTCAACCTGTCAATTTATGTCCATCACAAATATCAGTCCCTTTACTCTTTAACCAATCCGGCTCCCTTGCATAATTCATATTCTGTCTCTACAGACTTAAAAGGTTACTTTTTGAAAGTCAATAACAACCTGTCGGCCTGCATCTGAACAGCAAGCAAGTGACAACTATATCCACCAAACATGCAGAAACATCAAAACTGCTTCAGCTGGAATATACTGTCTCAAACAGTAACCCAACTGTACATTTCAGACCATTTTTTGACACTTGCATATTAGCATCTACACATTTTAACAGTGAGTTGGTTTGAAATACTATAAGCATGCACATTCAGACCCTGTGTAGCATTTGTCTTGATTCGCCAATGAAGTATGATGAAGGAAAACACTGCATGCTACTCCCCAGTGGTGAGGACTGTTTCATCAGAGCACAGATTGAATCCTAGGCCCTTTAGAGGTGGCCAAGAGGGGATCAGGTGGATGTGAAGTGACAGGGAAAATGGGTGGAACAAACACTGACTGGAGAGAGGGAGAGGGAAGGAACGAGCCCGCAGACTGGCCACACTGGACCTCAGCCAAACTCATTGACTGGAGCTGTGTCTCTGGATTCAGACACGAATACTCACTAAGCAATTAGGGGCTGTTCTTTCAAATGACTGTCTCTCTTTCACTCTTTTTAATATGCACACAATTCTTGATTACATGCTAGTCTTTAAACTGGCTGAATGCTGTTGTCTAATATTAAAAATAAAGCTAAATTAAGCAATTCAACTATATGAGTATGCTCATGTTGTGCTATGTACTATGCTACTTAATAATCCTAAACTGAAAATTAAATGGATTTCTTAAACTAACATCCTAAGGAGAGCCACAAGAAAAAAAAGCAGTACTTAAGCTGAGTTGACATGTATCACCATTTTAGGGGTTTGCCTAACATGTCCACAGATTTGCCAAAGAATTGAGTGAGACAAGTTAGACTGCCTTGTTCCCTGCTTGCCCCTCACCTGTGATTTAGTCCAGCAGTTGAGAAAAGTGCCGTCAACAAACTGTTATTACCTCAATAAAGGGCAAAATCGATAGTGCAGAAATGAGCAGCCAGGCCCAGCGGCCGGTGCTGTTAATATCTGGCTGGGAGTGTTAGAGGGAGCAGAGGACAAACTGAGTGAGAGAGTGAGAGAGACACAGACAGAAGTAGAGGATTAAAACCTCCACTACTCAGAGAAATTGAGGGTAAAATCCATCTGCACACATCAACCCTGTCACCACAATTTACCAGACATGTAGAGCCATGCAGAGAAATGATTTCTCATTTAACATCACCTGTATGCTAGCTAGTCTCTTCTCTTCCCCTCTCTCCCCTACTGCTCCAGCTGCTTCTTCCCCCTTGTGGTGACTCAATTACTGTTGGCTGAGCAATAATAAAGTGTGGGCGGCAGTGGCTTCGATCGCATGACCCAGGTGAAGGCAGCCCAGGACAGCTGACTTCACCATGATGGATCACCCGGATCCCGTTCTTTCTCTCCCTGCTGCTCTCCCTTGGTGACCCTCTCTCTCTCTTGTTCTGTCTCCCCATCCTCCCCAACACCCAATCTTCTTTCTCTCTTACCCCTCTGCGAAAGCTTGTAAAGAGACAGAACTGGAGACTACATCATGTGTACTATGGCTGTACACTCTTTTGGTGCGTATTAATCAAATCATGCTTAACCAAATATATACAAACTTCTCTAGTGCTCTATGCATAACACAATTGTGCTACTGGCTACACATACCTAGAACACCTGTATATATAATAAACACAATATAGAAAACTGCATCCTCTGGGACTTCCCCAACACCTGACTTGATAGTGGTCGACCAGTGGAAGGCAGTTGGGTATTTTTTTTTCCAACTCATCTCATTCACATGTGCCCATGCTGCAGGTGCACAGCTGCTCATTGCTTGGTGGCTGTCCAACCATTTTCATTAGAACTGCAAGGGAGTCTGTTAAAAATATGGCATGCCGTTAAGACGGTTCTCCAGGGAGGTGCAAAGGCAGTTTTTCTGACCCGCTCCCCTCTTGATGAACACAGTGGGAAAGGTGTGATGGCTCACCCCACCTGGGACCCGTCTAATGCATTCAAATTCATCACTGGCCCAGTGAAATGAGCCCAGGCCAAGCCAAGGTTAAAGCCACACTGATCATATGTGAACAGCAGAGTGTGTCAGTCTGTAAGAAATGAACCAGACTGCTGTTAACATGACAGACAGAAAGAATGATCATGACTCCTTTATTAGATTAAGCATAGAAATAAATTTAGCCTCAGTGAAAGGTCTCAACTTGAAAGTCTTCTATTCTGAAGTGTCACCAAGTTTAAAAAGTGGTGGTATGGGTGTTTATGTATGACTGTGTGTGTGTGTGTGTGTGTGTGTGTGTGTGTGGGTGTGTGTTTGTATGTGTGTGTGTGTGTGTGTGTATGTGTGTGTGTGTGTGGAAGGTATGCTGACAATGCCAATTTGGTGATTTAGGGACAGAGATCAAACACAATGGCCCTATTTAGCCATGCTAACAGCAGCCTGTACATCTGTCCTCTCCAAGCCAGCTGGGGAACGGCAAATGAGAGAGAGATATAAGAGGAGAGCAGCAGCTATTGGTCTCCACAAACTATCCAACATAGCATAACATCACATTCTGTAACATGGGTAAAGACAGAACACAGTAAAAGAACATTTACTGCATTAACAGTAACAGCAATTCTTTTATTTGACCTGAAATCCCTCCCTACATGTCCACTAAACACTTTGTGTTTACTTTCCGTGTTCTGTCTGACCCGAGTGAAATGAAGTTCCATCCTACACCAGGATTTTAGATTGATATACTGTGCGCTGACCTCAGTCATATTACAGGTATAATGGATGCAGTGGCTCTGGGACAATGAATACCAATAGCCCACTTCTAATATGGGGAGGACTTATATAACAGTACAAGGGCAAACCTGGACTGACTGCAAAAGAGCATGACCAGCCAGCCATAATTACTCTTTTTTAGTCTATTAAGTGCTGCAGCTCACATGGGGCTCAGGGGTATAGAACATGTAAAAGATAAAGTACTGTTTATTTATCACTCCCAAAGGATTCATTAACATCTCTTTAAGTGGAATGTAGGAGGAAGTAAACAAATTGCTTTCTTTCTTTCTTTCTTTTTTGCCAAGGCTGGATCTCTCCAGTTGTATGAATAACTCTGGCCTCACATAAGTATTTTATTTATTCATTTATTTTTAATGGAACAATATTACAATCATATATGCAGCCAATTAAGAGGCATTAAAGTTCAGCGAAACATGAAAAGTTCTGCTAGAACAAACAATGTATTGTCTGAACATTATGGACACTCAGTGGTCTTGCAATGAGGTTAATAGGAACATGCTCACAGTGAAAGGTGTGGAACAGTGTTAATTAATGTAGCAGAATTTTGAAAATTAGAGGATGCATGGAGTGATAAACTGGAACTGACCTTTGGCAAGCGTTCAGGATCACCTGGATGTCTCGGGATGACCTTCTGTAACCGCTGGAAGCCATAGTCAATGGTGGGCTCATTCAGTGCTGAGGAGGAAAAACAAAACAGTGTGACCTAAAATTTCATATCTACCTCCATTAACTATCTTTTATACCGGTCTGATTGAACACAGTTAATGCTCTTTACATATTTATATTGGCCAAAATAAACATGCAGAGAAAACAAACAAGCCAAAACCTTAAATACAATGTCAAATGAGGAATGGTCACAAACAACCAAGTTAAAAACAACAAAAAAAATAACAAAACAAAAAAACAGCAAGTGCTGCCAGACAGTGCTTTATGAATAAAACAGGACTCCAGGAATCAATGTGTATGCCTTCTAACAGTTCATTCTGCTCCCTCTGCAGCAGCTCACACACAGCATTCTATATCAGACATCCTCCTTCACAAATGAAACCCCCCCATGGTGGTTATGTAAAACTGTGCACACGCTGTTTTGGATAACAGAACACACATAGATCTGCTGATGCTCTACCATGATAGATTTTCAGCCATTAAGAAATCTTAGGATTTTTTAACCTTTAGCTTCAGTATGACTGACTAACTGCAACTTGTCATTACAGCATGTGCTATTGTAATGTGTAATTAAAATTTTGTTGAATTGACATCCAACCTACTGTGCAAGTGTTGCTGTGGCAAATTCTACAAACTGTTGGACATTTTTGCTTTTTTTCCCCTTGCACATAAATTTTGGTCTTTTAGTTGTACTTACTTACATACATATTTTTGTATGTACTTTGTTACCATACATAACATCGTGATAACAAATAAGTAACAGATTTACCCAAGCATAACTAAAAATGTATGCTTGTACTATTACTCCATTACATTTCCATAAAAATCCATACCTTTTACTCCATTCAATTACATCAAGTACTCATTACAAATCTCAAAAAGTTTGTTTTCCTTGGCTACCAACTAAATCAATGCATTTTAACTTTGGTTATTACCTATATTTAAAACATCCAAACAAATCCATACTGATTTGTATGAACATCGCATCCAATCGTCTTTGTGCAAGGACCGCCTATTAGTTTAAAGATTTTTACAAGAAGAAACAAAATTACTCACATTCAGCTCACAAATAGCAAGCGAATGTCTGCCAACAACTACTATATTCTCCTCCACACAGGTTAATAAATTATGTTTTTTAATACATCTTACTCCTGTTTAATACATAAGCACTGTTAATCTGCAAAAATATTTGTAGGTCCAATAAATCAATTAAAGTTTTGATTTCTGTGAGGCAACACTTCTGGATTACAAGATCCTGGATCCACATAGATATAGGAACAGCTTAATGAACTCTTGCTGAGAGCACAGCAATAAGGCAATATTTACAAAGGAACATGATCTGGGCGATAAAACCAAACATCCTGCACAGACCACATGGGCCTCGATGCACTGTTTTTCTAACCTTCCTGGGCTGAGAGCTACATTTGCACTGACACAATAGCCCTTTCTCCTCTGATCAGCCTGCTATGCTTGCTTGTGTGTTTGTCTATTGTGCTGCTAAATGCATATCCTCCAAGGCCACACTAACAGAGCCCCCTTGTTTAATAAGAGAGAGAGAGAGAGAGAGAGAGAGAGAGAGAGATATTATGAAAAAGGGCCAATGCAATTTAGTACAAAATGTATAGGAATGGGTGAGAAGAGTAATGAAGTTGTAAGAAAAGCTAATGACTAACCACACTCATCCCTGCAAATTTTTTTGGTCATTTGTATTTGGTCATTTGTATTCCCTGGCATTTGAAATCACACAATCATGCTATAAAAACGTCTGGGTTACGCATATAACCCTGTTCCCTGAGAAGGGAACGAGACTTTGCGTGAAATTCATGCTGTGGGAAACACCCTCTCATGTCACCGGTATCTGAAGACTGTGTGAAATCACGCCTATTTATAGGCCTGTTGTGGCCAAGTGATGTGGCATTTTGCGCATCACGTGATTATAAAATGCCACCTGTAAACCACGTCATCAACCTCTATTATCTGAAGAGGAGACACAGTTCACAAGCATGCCCCAGTATGACAAAGCTACGCAACGTCTCGTTCCCTTCTCAGGGAACAGGGATACATGCGTAATCCAGACGTTGTCACACAACTCAACATTGTGTGAGCTTCATGCTGTGGGAACGAGTATACCCATTACGTCATACTGAGGGTATGGTCTGTTCAAAGGGTCTGAGCCTGAGGGTCACTGCAAGACACTGGAGCCTGGGGTGGACTCCATGTCCAAACTGTAATATCAAACAAATGTGTGCGCCCCACTGCAGCACACACAACCTTTAGACCCACTACTTTTTACTTTATACAAGCTACCTCTAGGTCAAATTATTCGTAAACATGGAATTAGCTTCCACTGTTTTGCTGACGATACACAGTTGTATGTTTCAGCAAAGCCATACGACATACAGCAGCTTAATAAAGTTGAGGAATGTGTAAAAAACATTAGACGTTGTATGCTTATTAACTTCCTCTTACTTAATTCTGATAAGACAGAAGTACTTGTACAAGGCCAAGTGTAGCTAGAAGTAAGCTTTCTGATCACATAGTAACTCTGGATGGACTTTCCATTTCGTCATGTACAGCAGTAAAAGACCTTGGAGTGATCATTGACTCCAGTCTATCATTTGATGCTCATGTAGATAATATTACTAGGATAGCCTTATTTCATCTCAGAAATATTTCTAAAATATTTCCATCACTACATCATGCAGAAATTTTAGTTCATGCTTTCGTCACCTCTAGACTAGATTACTGTAATGCCATACTGTCTGGATGTTCCAGTAGGTGCATAAACAAACTTCAGTTAGTCCAGAATGCAGCTGCTAGAGTCCTAACTAGAACCAGAAGATATCACTACATCACCCCGATCTTATCAACACTGCATAGGCTCCCAGTGAAATCACGCATTAATTATAAAATGCTATTATTAACTTATAAAGCACTAAACGGTCTCACGCCACAGTATCTAAGTGACCTTTTGGGTTTCTATGATCCACCACGCCTACTTAGATCAAAAGGTGCAGGCTATTTGACGGTACCTTGAATAGCGAAGGCTACAGCAGGGGAAAGAGTTTTATCTTATAGAGTCCGACTGTTATGGAACAGTCTTCCAATTAGTGTTCGGGACTCAGACACAGTCTCAGTGTTTAAGTCTAGGCTTAAAACGTATTTGTTTACTCAAGCCATGAGTAGACTTTCTGTTATGCTAAGCACAGTCCTAACAATCTCTTCTCTCCCTCTCTCCTTCTGTCGAGCCACACATGATTTTATGGAGATACTAGAGATCCTGATCCTTTCTGCTCTCCAGACCTGCCTGATCCGTTCGGATGCCCTACCTCTGGATGGAGCTCTCATCTACTCCAATTCCAGATGGACACACTCACTGTGGTTGCTTCAAGGTTGCTTCTAAGGTTTGCTTAATTAAACCATAATGAACTTTCCTTTACTTTTACACTATCCGTTGTCACCCAGATTAGGATGAGCTCCCTTCTGAGTCTTTTTCCTCTCAAGGTTTCTTCCTCTTAACATCTTAGAGAGTTTTTCCTGGCCACCGTCACCACCGGCTTGCTGAATTGGGATAAATTCGCACATTTAAAATCCGTATACCGTGTTTATATGTTTCTGTAAAGCTACTTTGAGACAATGCAGCTTCTTCTTCTATGGGCAGAGCGAATGTTTTTGTCATTCCCTGATATTTGTCCAGATAGGGTGGGTTGACTATCCATTCCGGAAGGAGGAGTCGCGATGTGAACTCCAAAACTCGGAAGCGGAGGGTCAGATAGAGCAGCACTCGTCTCTGGTTCCTCCTTCAGATCCATATGCGATCTCCAGGACCTGAGCCGGCTGGCTGTCTTGGCAGTGGCTGGCCCAGAACCACGAGGCTCCGAAACCCGTCCCCGAAACAAAATGGGAGCACAGAGTAACACACTTCCTGAATTCTCTCTGACACATACTTGCAAAGAGGTGAGGGATAGAAAAGTAAGTACACTCCTCACATTTTTGTAAATATTTGATTATATCTTTTCATGTGACAACACTGAAGAAATGACACTCTGCTACAATGTAAAGTAGTGAGTGTACAGCTTGTGTAACAGTGTAAATTTGCTGTCCCTTCAAAATAACTCAACACACAGCCATTAATGTCTAAATCGCTGGCAACAAAAGTGAGTACACCCCTAAGTGAAAATGTCCAAATTGGGCCCAATTAGCAATTTTCCCTCCCCGGTGTCATGCGAATTGTTAGTGTTACAAGGTCTCAGGTGTGAATGGGGAGCAGGTGTGTTAAATTTGGTGTCATCGCTCTCGCACTCCCGCATACTGGTCACTGGAAGTTCAACATGGCACCTCATGGCAAAGAACTCTCTGAATATCTGAAAAAAAGAATTGTTGCTCTACATAAAGATGGCCTAGGCTATAAGAAGATTGCCAAGACCCTGACACTGAGCTGCAGCACAGTGGCCAAGACCATACAGCGGTTTAACAGGAAAGGTTCCACTCAGAACAGGCCTCACCATGGTCGACCAAAGAAGTTGAGTGTACATGCTCAGTGTCATATCCAGAGGTTGTCTTTGGGAAATAGACATATGAGTGCTGCCAGCATTGCTGCAGAGGTTGAATAGGTGGGGCTCAGCCTGTCAGTGCTCAGACCATACGCCGCACACTGCATCAAATTGGTCAACATGGCTGTCATCCCAGAGGGAAGCCTCTTCTGAAGATGATGCACAAGAAAGCCCGCAAACAGTTTGCTGGAGACAAGCAGACTAAGGACATGGATTACTGGAACCATGTCCTGTGGTCTGATGAGACCAAGATAAACTTATTTGGTTCAGATGGTGCCAAGCGTGTGTGGTGGTAACCAGGTGAGGAGTACAAAGACAAGTGTGTCTTGCCTACAGTCAAGCATGGTGGTGGGAGTGTCATGGTCTGGGGCTGCATGAGTGCTGCCGGCACTGGGGAGCTACAGTTGATTGAGGGAACCATGAATGCCAACATGCACTGTGACATACTGAAGCAGAGCATGATCCCCTCCCTTCGGAGACTGGGCCGCAGGGCAGTATTCATTCTAGCATGATAACAACCCCAAACACACCTCCAAGACGACCTTCTTAGACTGCCTTGCTAAAGGACTGGCCAAGCATGTCTCCAGACCTAAACCCTATTGAGCATCTGTGGGGCATCCTCAAACGGAAGGTGGAGGAGCACAAGGTCTCTAACATCCACCAGCTCCGTGATGTTGTCATGGAGGAGTGGAAAAGGACTCCAGTGGCAACCTGTGAAGCTCTGGTGAACTCCATGCCCAAGAGGGTTAAGGTAGTGTTGGAAAATAATGGTGGTCACACAAAATATTGACACTTTGGGCCCAATTTGGACATTTTCACTTAGGGGTGTACTCACATTTGTTGCCAGCAGTTTAGACATTAATGGCTGTGTGTTGAGTTATTTTGAGGGGACAGCAAATTTACAATGATATACAAGCTGTACACTCACTACTTTACATTGTAGCAAAGTGTCATTTCTTCAGAGTTGTCACATGAAAAGATATAATCAAATATCTACAAAAATGTGAGGGGTGTACTCACTTTTGTGAGATACTATATATATATATATATATATATATATATATATATATATATATATATAAACTCTGAAAAATACGGAGGAAGTGAAGAGTTTTGGGAACGTTCACACAAACAACTGACATGCAGTCTTTCACTGAAGATAATAAGGCAGATGATGTGGTTTACAGGTGCCATTTTATAATCATGTGATGTGCGAAATGCCATGTAAATTGACCATGGCAGGCCTATAAAGGCGTGATTTCACACAGACTTCAGATACATGTCACGCACGAGGGCATTTCCCACAGCGTGAAGCTCACTCAACATTGAGTTCTCTTTGAAAGGGAAACTACATATGCCATCTATACATACTGAATGCAGCATGCATCACCTAGTAAAGTGACAAAATTCATAAAGTAACCCTGCCTTGAAAACTGCAATGTCTAGGCACTCTGCTGTTCAGAAATCTGAAAATTATTCTCTCTTTCTTTTTGGCCTCCCACTGATAGGTCTTATTGAAAGCACTTAATAAAAAAGTTGTCAGCATGACAGAGCGATCTGGTGTTTTCTCATTCATTTTACACACGGTAATGTGCACTTAACAGAGGCAATTAGGGGACTATCTAGATAATGAAGGAGGTGGATCTGTGGGTGCTGATGTTACGTATCATAACAGCTTAATAAATGGGCTGACTATTTAAAATGAATATTGTAAAACTGAAATAAATCAAATGGGATTTAAGTAACTGGCATAATAGTGCAAACCTCCATCACATCAATACATTGTAATGTTTTTCTTACTTTCTTTAGTTTTCATTCTGATTGTTTCAGCATGCCTGCAGCATCAGCTCTTGCACAGAAGATGGATCATTAATAGCAATGTGTGACATGCACAATTAGCCTGCATTTGATTGCTTTAATGAAGAGGGATGCAAGGCAGAGTGAATGTGGAGAATGTAGTGTCTCTTTCTCAACTCTCCTGACCACCTTTCTGTTTGCCCTGTAGCCACCCTTCTTGTCATTTCCTGAGGGAGTGTACTCAGCTCTCTTTAACCCCCACAGCCGAAAGGACAGACTGAGGGCAGCTTTTTCATGCAGTGGAGTGTAGTCTGAATCCTGATCATCACTCCTCACTAAAGTGCAGGAAGACCTCCAAGCAGCAGGTGGGAGCTAGCACTTAATGGGTATTAAAGTGGAGTGAACAAATGGCTCTTAGCCTAGATCAAGTGTCTTCATTCCAGCTCCTAGATAGCTGTGATAGTCTGAATCCAAATTCAACACACCTGATATAGATAATCAACAACTTCAACAGCTTATTACGGGGTGTCTTAAAAGTCTCCATACAAAGCTGAAATTAACACATTTTAGCAAAATGTCTTCCAAAAATGTTCATACTTAGTTCATATATATTTTCAGATAGCCTTTAAGAATTTCTTTGACAAAAGAAGAATGTATTGAAATCATTTCTCATGGCTGGATCAGGAAGCTGTTGCAAGGTTGCGATGGACTTTGACAGGAAACATGGCAAGCATATCACATACAACACTGTTGCCAAACTCAAAAAGACTGGAAGTGTTGTGGACCGACCAAGAAATGGACATCTACAAACATCCAATGACAATGGCACAACCAACGTGGTGCTGGCAAACATAGTCCACTATATATGGAGACTATATATATATATTTTGGACACCCTGTAGATCGAGAAGTGCTGGATTAGGTTTGGAAAAAAAAACTTTACAGAAAAGCAGCATATGTTCAATTCTGGAAAAAACTGAGTTTGAAGGCTTTGAAGGAGGGTGCACCTTTGAAATGCATTTGGAGTCATAACCTTCTTTAAGTACAATGCCATAAAAGTGGCTAACAACAGCAAATAGTGTTCAGAGTTTATGACAAATTGTAGCTCTGAATGGCTCCCTAATTGAACCCCAGCATTAAGAAATGTGAAATGAATCATGACACCACCTAGTCCCACAGCTGCATGCTCAGGCTCATGACTGACTGAATGTTTACAAAAGGAGCTGAACAAAAACTGTTAAAACAATCCAGATCCCATGATGGAGAACAGAGCATAGCTATAGTCCAGGGGAAGAAAAACAAAAGCAGCCGAATGTGACAGAATGATGCAAAGCCACCCTAAGGCTGATAATACATCATATCTAAATAGACTTCCTGTAATTAAGCCTGCTAGAGGTTCAAGTTAAGGATTAGGAAGTGTGGTCCAGGAATCAGAATGTGGCAGGCCCTGGGTGGGTACTGTATGGGGGTTTGTGTATAGTGGGAATGGAGGAATAAATGTATAACGCTGGATGACGAGAGAAAGAGGTTGAGAGAATGGCTGAGTTATGAGTTCAGAACAAGGTTATGGTATAAGGGGACTCAAGTGAACACGGTACTAGAAAAAGGCATGTAGAATTCACATCTGCACACTGCAACATTTATTAAGACCATGTCTAGTTTGCCTAGCTAAGGTAGTCTTTCAAATGTATATAAAACATGTATAAAAGAACTAACTTGGGATTTGCAGAGGCTGTCATCTCCAGAGATAGAATGGGTAATGAAGTGTTAGCTGGTAGATGCAAAGTGTGTGAGACTGAGTACTAAGTGTAGATACATCTCCTTTAAGAGAATATAATGAGGCAGGACACCAGCATTACTGAAGGAGGTGTTTTAATGTGCTGATATATAGACGGATGGGGGAGATCTCTAAACTGTACTCTACTGCCCTCTCAGACAGCTTCACATGTTTACTCCCCCCCCATTGCTATTGATTTCCACATTGTGTACAATCTCCTCAGCAGCCAGGCTGATAATGCAATCTTACTGTGAGTAGGAGACAAGGAGAAGAGAGGGAAAAGGGAGAGAGAGCTGAGAAATAGCTTGAGCATGTGTTGAATGGTAAAAGAAAAGAGGAGGAATATGTTGTTCCTCATTTGGCAACCCTACTGTACTTTCACACCCAGGATGATAGTAATGAAAACACTTCAGAAACACAGTCAATAATATTTTAGAAAAAAAAACATGACAAACAGTAACACAGGATATGATATTTATGCAATCCAAACAAAGCCAACATCCTAGTAGACCAGATGGAGAAACCACACTCTCAATGGGGTCTGGTTATTTCCAGTTGCTCTGCATTCCTCTGCAAAGGGACCAGTTTTCCACCAATATCCTTTGTCTGTCTCCTTGTTTATTTTCACATATTCAGGTGAGGAACTTGAAATACGAAGCATACATACTCCTCTAGGCTTACTATATAGACTGTGGACCAAAACAACAAACATTGGAGATATTGGATATTCACCAACATACATGGGAGACTTGCTTTCATTGTAGTGTCAGTCTCTCTTCTCTGATTTCACTTTTTTTTTGGGAGGGGGGGTTTGGGTAATAAAGTTATGTGTGATGTCATAAATAATAACTCTAATATTGAAACCAAATATTCTGAATCAATATAGAAAAGAATATTCTGGTATACTATACTGTCTCATTATGTTTACACAATGTAATATTACAAATATAAAGCTGGTGCTTACTGCTGCTGGTGCCTTGATGATATTCAAATAGAATTTTCTGCCACCTGACCTGACAAAGTGATGAGGAACAAAGCTGTTTCCTTGGACCAAAGGTACAGACATATTAACTGTCCGAGATGTCCGCTTTTGGAATCAGAATAGGTAAAACATATGAACAATAAATATATAAATGAACAAGAACCACTGCTTGAAGGATTGTGTGCAATCACACAGATCAATGCTCATTGAAATTTCATGAAGGCACAGCCAGATCGCTTCACATTTCACAATAATAATGCAGGGGTAGATTGAGAGGGGAGGAGAAACTCAACCTTAAAGATAATCTGAATAGGTCTATCAAGACTGGCCAGTCAAACCATTAAGCATTTATTAAAATCATTCTAATTCACAAAACTTCACAAGACATCAGCCATGCCTAAAATTAAAGGCTTCTTCTTACAACCTTTGCAACAGCATAGTTCTTATGACTAGCCACTTGCTAGTTTTTGATGGTGAATTGAGTCAGGCAACCAGACTTAGACCTGCTCCAGCCGTATCCTGATTGACAGAACAGAGAGGCATGCTGGGTAATTGGTCTTTAGCGGAACCTTTTAACAGGCACTTGTGGGCTTTGTACAGAGCTGTTAATGTCAGGGTGGTAATGTTATCTCTTTTCTCTCTCTCTCTTTTCCCCAGAGCTCGCTCTCAGGTGTGATCTCATACGCTGTGGATGGGAATCAATAGGCTCAGTGGCAGAGTGTTCGATGCCTGCCTGAATTATTGCTTCATTTTTCTCCCTATATAGATGAGGCCTGTTTTCCCCCAACCCACCCCACACTGGGATCAATATCTTACAATCTCATTTTTATCCATTTTTCCATAAAACCAGTGATTGTGTTTATTTGGAAAAACCGACAAACTAAAATAAGGTATGGCTTTAAAAAAGGAGAAAATGTATAGTAGGAACCTGTGACCATAAAATGGATGACTTGTTTTCCTTGATTCTGAGTGGTTGCTGCTCTGAGGCAAATACATTTGTGTGAAATGGCCCACTGAAGACTTTATGCTGTAAAGCAAACCAATTTCACTATATCTTTATGGTGACAATTTTCAAATGTCAAGGATCAGCAATTTACTTGGAATGGTTACCACTGATCAAGGAGCTTGTCACCATTTGTCAATTGAATTAAAGAGCCTTATTATCAAAACTGAACAATCACTGAATACATCATTTGTAACAGAATGATTAGAAGCACAATTATGTTTAGTTAAACTGTTAACTACATTTTACATAAAAGTCAAGGAATATTTGTGTTAATAGCTGCCATGATAACATTGAACTAAGAATCATTGTGTTTTTAATCCCATCTACAATAAAATTGAAAAAAAAAAAAAAACTAAGCTTAGTAAATGTTCCAGTAAACTTTTTGTCCAGCTCCATTTTAGTCTGGGTCAAAAGCCTTTGTTCTTCCTCAGTTTCAGTGAATAATGCTTCCCATAGTCCTCATCATTGAATGGGAATTAGAGAACTTCCCCTAATGTGATCCAGCATGAACCTTTTTAATACCAGGCCTGATGGGTGCTTTTCAGCCCACTGGCCTGCATACTGAGCAGGGAAGAATTGCCTGCTGAACCTCACAAGTGATTCATCAACACCTCCAATCTATTGGTCGCGCAGAGTGCACTGTTGGGAGATAGTGTTATAACTCCCACTGCATGGAAATAGATGGAAAGCCTTTTCGACTAATGATTCAAATGTGGCAATCTTGCACAAGGTAATACGCAACCAAACATGGAAATGCATTTTTTGCTGATGGAGGGAGAGAGTGAAAGAGAGGAATAATTCAGTCCTCTTATCTGCAGAATGCCATACAGGAAGGGTAATGTCCCAGATGGAGAGTGCTTAATTGTTTCTGATGATGAATATAATTGCATGGAGCCCTTGGATGTCTAATTGCAGAGAGAAGTACTGAGAAACTACTTACACAATCACTGCGCTTTCTTTATGACTAGAAAACCTTAAACCTCTGCACCCAAATAAAAGGCAAATCGTGGTGAGATTTGTTGGACTGTATCTGAGGCTCAATTATCCCTCTTTGTGCATGTGGGCTTCCATTTCACTGCAAACTCTTGTATTGACCAGCATATGCCAAGAATTTGAGACCCCTAAAATGACATCATCCATTATCTGGCAGGCTTTTGAGAAATCCATTAACCAAGTGGTCTCTGGCTTCATAGGCAGACACAGCAGTTGGTGCCATAATGCAGTTGGATCATCTGAAGCCACCAAATGCCACTGAATTCTAAAATAATACATTTAATATTAATCTTATGAACAAACCAGAGCTGTTTTGTAGTATCTATATGACATTCAATTAAGCTTGGTCACAATGAGCACAGCTACTGATACTCTTTAGCTTGGTTCTCTGCTGTTCTTCAGGTACAACACCACATTTCTGCATGGTTGTGTGGCATACAAGCATGGCAGCATCGGTGCACCATTGATTTAATTAGGTCTCCATTTCCTCTGGCTGACAGAAGTTGATTAGAGGCGCCAGATGTCCCATACGTAATTCTGTTGCCAGCTGCCATGCAGTCCGGCCAATCCTCTATGATTAGTACCCACTGGCAACTGGGCATGGCCAAGGTGCCAATTGGAGCCAGGGGAGAGGAATGGCAGGCTGACACCCCAAACACTGCACTGCACACCAAGGGGGCTGCTGGGACATGGGCACCAGAAGAAAAGGAAGACTCACGTGTTTTATTAAACTCTGGAGGCAAACAGTGTCACAGTGAGAAATTTCAGAACAGAAATTCCTCCATGACTGTTCTATGAAACTATAAAGCACAGTGGAGTATGACTGGTGATTCTGTGTTTGCACTGTTCTATCATCGCCAGCAGTATTTGCAAAGAATTTCAAAGTTAACTTTACTGCAAAAAAGATACATTGAAGTGAAAAAGAGGCCGAACATCTACCCTCTGCTTCAGAGGTATGAGTATTGTGTTATTTGAGTTGCAAATCCTTCCCTTCATGCCTGGCCATGTGCTTAGTGAATGGACTATGAAGAGGGGCCAAGTTTAGAGCCATAAACCCAATGAGCACACTCATTCACACACATGAATGCGTAGGCACAGACGCATGCTGAGCAGACAATGGCCACAGCTGAGCACCCTTTAAATGCCTTTATGAAATCTATTTTTCATACTTATCTCCTGGGCTTTAAAGGTTTAATTACTTTAATTGTAAGTTGCAAATTAACAAACACACAAATTAACAAAAACACACATTTCTTCCTACCAAATGCCATTATTAAGCACTTTCATGAGATCTGGATTCAGTAGTTTTTTATTTATTTATTTTTTACCTGTGTAGATGAATCTGCCTGGTGTTCCCTTACAGAACTGTTTAGACTTGTAGGACAGAGTGACTTCCACCACGCCAGGGATGTGCCTGGGGGGAGTCTGTACCCGAATGGCGTGAGGTGTGATAAGCTATGAGGAAGAAAAAGGAGAAGGAAGAATCATTGATGACAAGCATTTATAATAATTTAAAAATAACAAATGAACAAATAAATTATTGTTATCACAGAATAATTTATGAGCTACTGTTACCTGCCTATTATTCAGTTACCATCCTATTATTATCCAATAACATCAAAACATGTTGTTTTATTCCTCTTCTAACAAGCAATTTGATGACAACCAATGATTACAAATTTATATTTATTAATGAGAAACATACTGTCCATACTATTTTTTTTTAATCAATTTATATTTACATTTAATATTGTGGAATGTCCCCAAACCAAGTCAGTTCTTGTTATCATTTACATTATAGCAGCTATACACTGTTGTTCCCTCACCACCACCAAAAACAACAAAAAAAAAGCTTCTCATGCTAAACAGAAAGTAGAAAGCTCATCTGAGGAATTTCCTGTGACTGAAAACTTATATGCGCAGCTTTCTCTTGGCACAGACACTGGAGAACCTTCCATAAATACGCATCTCCTTGTATAAAGCTTATTGTCAATTGTTTCGTTTTGCAAATAAATAGAATCAATAACATATTAGAAAACATTAATAAACCTGTGATTGAGAATTTAACAGGGCAGTGGTATACAATTAGCTAAAACACTCCTTGCCAACAAGAAGTATAAAAGTAACAGTGAGGTTGTAATTAAAATGTTCATATATATATATATGTATATATATATATATATATATATATATATATATATATATATATATAAATAAAATGAATATCATAACTACATGGACACAATAAATATATCGTAATGTGCCTGCTGCAATACAAAAAAAAAATTTCCATATGCAGTCCGGTCCAAAATTCTGAGAATACAAGTGAAAATGCTTCATGTTTGGCATTCTTTTTCAATTCAACACAAAGTTTTTCATTACAAATGATATTATCAGCAACAACTTAAATGTAAAGTGGAATTTTAAAAATATTTACATGAATTTCAGAATTTCTTAGTATTTGGTATGTGCCCTTTTTGCTTTAAAGACTGTGTGCACTCGAGCTGACACAGATGTCACAAGTTTGTGTAAAAACTGATGATCTGTGTTTGCTCAAATCCGCATATCATCTGAATACGTGCTTCAGTGGAAGGGTTAAGACTTATGGAAAATCTGACCTTTTGTACAAAGAAGTTAAACATGTATAATATAACAAATTTGCTTAAATTTAAACAGTGACCTAGAAATTGTGCAACATCTTGAATATTTCAAAAAAATTGTCAAGATGTTGCACATTTCCTTTTTTGTTTTAGAATTGATTTAGACAACTTTCTATTTATTTCTAGATTTTTAATATGGTCTCAGACTTTTGGACCCTACGGTACACTAAAGCAAACAAGCCTTATGAGTTAAAGAAAGCACTGCATGTGGTTTGAGGATATAGATCATGTACAGTGATACGGGGGGGGGGGGGGGGGGTTGTAGGAGGCGAAATAATTTTCACATCATATTCTTCCAAATGATTTTTTTCCCTGTATAAACTACTCAGTGAGTGAGTCAGCAGGATAGAAGTAATGTGTCTGGGAGCATTACCAGAGTCAAAACTGATGTCTTTAGTAGATCTGACATATTGCGCTCCATCAGGTTTGCCATGAGGTTACACACATGTCAGTATGTTGTCAGTCTGATGATGGGGATGCTAAAACGCAACATAATGAGACTAAAATACTCACAATTACACTGTACTTCTTTTCATTTGATGACTTATTTTCTTGCCCTTACATGATTCGCACTTTCCCTTCATCTTTCTTGCATGACTTGCTGTATGTGTTATTCAATGTGTAACCTGATGTGAGCAGAATGTATGTAGGATTGGATAAATAGACAGTCAAATGCCTGCCAGTTACTTTTGCCTATTTATGATTAAAGGCATTAAAGACATCAATAAAAGGTAAAATGCCAATTATGTCTCAGCTGATTTGTTAGTAATTATATAATAATTATAAAAACTCAGTAAATGAAAATATGGACAATGGCCTGCATATAGTGCAGTTTAATAATTAGTATGCATAATTGAGTGTGTTGTGCCAAGAGGACTGACCTCGCTCCAGACCAGCATGGTGCCAAATATGACTTGTAACCCATCAAAGAAGTTGTCCCCAATGATGATAACGGTGGCCCCTCCTGTAGTCCAGCCCTCACTGGGACTGATGGCTTTAATGCAGGGCGTGGCTGCTTTCACAATGAGTGACAGAGAGAGAGAGACAGAGAAATAGAGAGAGAGAGAGAGAGAGAGAGAGAGAGAGAGAGACTCCACTCAGATACATACCAGTTTTTATTAAAGAAGAACATTTAAGATGCCAATTCCACTCAGACTAACTGTAGGTTAGAATTAATTTGCCTTTTTTTTTTTTTTTTTTTAAATTTCCACCAGAGTCTTAAACTTATGAAATAAAGCATAAAAAAGCATTAAACATTTAAAAATATGCTACCTGCATTCTGATGCCAGCCACTCTGCATATATTGCATGACAAACCATAAAAAGGGAAAATATCATTCATATTACCAATGTCACACACTAAATCTGAGGGATACCAAGTGCAGAGCTCTCATCACTTTCCACCAAGGGCATGACACTGGCCTCTGTTGGATAAACTATAAATGGTTTTGTTTTCAATGAAAAGTGGTATGGAGGAAAGGGTGGGAGTGTTGGGAGTGGACAGGAATGCAAGGTGAAGATGAGGAGGGTGAGACAAAGGAGAGGAGAGAGGGAAAGTGCTTCACACAAGACTGTGTGTATGAAAGGTTTTGTTTTGGGTCTGGGTATAATTAAAGGAATCTATGAGTCTGACAAAAAAATCAGTCATTCACCTTCCCATTTTTTGTCAGTGATCACATCACAATAATGACCCTGAGCCCCTTCATACCCAAAGGTGGTGAATGGTAATTTGAATTATTATATTTATTAAATATTACTTCGACCCATGCACATAGGTAGGGCCCTGTGTGGCTGCTTGTTTTATGACACTCGTGTAAATGTCATGAGATCCCAAGTCTGTACAGGAGTCGATCAAAAGGCCAGTCGCTGCGGGACACACTGGCAAAACAGCAGCAAGCCATCAAAATTCAACACCTTAATAAGCCGCAATTTCATTTCGCCATGTTGAACTTTGGCTCAGGAACGTGAGCTTGCCATCACACCAAGGGCACTTTATTTGACTAATTACTGCTATTCTAGGTTGGGGGATGGGTGAAGTAAGGAAAGATGATGGGAAGAAGGAAATAGATAGGACAACAATAGGAGAGGTCTAAATGGTGATTCTTGGAGGTGGCTGCCTGAGTCTGTGGGAGAAATGCATGTGTCAGGCTGCGTTGCTGAATTTTAGTGCTAGACTTTAGTATTAGACTGTGCCTAGAGTTGGGAATTGCATTTTACAACACTTTGCAGACACTGTGCATTTTGCTTCCTGTTGCTACGCACATGTGCAGGGTGATTGCAGCGACATGGCATAATTTAATATGGTGGCTGCACTAAACTGGGAGAGATAAAGAGGTACGATGCAGCAATCTGTGATGGTAATCTTGGCTTGGGATGACTCTTTTGCAGTGCTCTGAAATTGTGCATGGATTAACCAGATGGTGTACTGGGAATCCATCTGATAGGATTAAACTTTGCTGCCTTCCATTGCTGCCATCTGTTCCCCTGCACTGCTTACTTGTGTACAGAACGTGCACATGCACACTAACACACTTCAACACTCATGCACATGTCCTGAACAGCCACACAGAGTGTTTATTCCTCTGTGTTTGTAGCCTGAAACTGACCAGGGCAGCTTGTTCCCCCTCCACACTCAGTTTGTGTCATGGCCTTGGCTCTTAGTGTCTCACTCTGTTTTCACAACCTCCAGCTTAAAGACCTCACTGCACAGACCGCCTCTGAGATGGCAGCCTTGTTAGCCAGCAGGGAATGAGAATTATGTTTCCAAATCAATGCAGTACTGCACAAGCTGGCCTGAGCAGAGGGAGTATGAGAAATACGCTAGGAGCACACTGTTTATTATTTGACCTCTGAACCCTGAACCAAATGTTATTGGTTTAATTTAATTAGAACAAGCCTTTAAGTGGAGAGCTGACTTTTTTGCATAGCTTCCAGACAAATTCAAGAGGATAATGTGCATCTTTTTCGGAGGGGGTACATACTCTAACTGACAGAGAAACTCAATTCCTTTAACAGACAAACTCAGTCAGTATTAGCACTTAATTTGCTATATAATGCAAAAATCTAATGAAAATATAATTTATCTGCCCAAAACTAAGTAAATATGTGATTGAATTTCTTTGTTTCTGAAGATCAAATCAGATTTCAAATCATCTACATGAGTTATTACAGATTACTTGGAGAACATGTCTCTAACCAAAGAGAAGCCATGCTGCAGTGAGAAAGATGTTGCCAGATAAAGCCAGGAAATAAATGTGCAATGCTTAAGCAGCTATGCTATTAGCTATTAAGACACATGTAGAAGTCTAAAGAGAACAGACCATTGAGGAGAATTTTGGTTCTCTCTTCTTTTTTTCAAAGCTGTGCAAAAGCCACGGCCAAGGAGTAGAGTGACTGCATTGTAACTGTGTAGATTTGATTAAGAAGTGTTTCATTACAGCATATATTCAGTTCACTGTAACTTTTACTCCTATATGATGTGTGGTGGTGAATCAGGAGATACTGCTGGTGAACAGTGGCAGATCTTTCAATGAGTGCAGTCATGATTGGGAACATACATGTAATCATCTCCACAGTAGTGCCTAGAGCACACTAGCCTGTAGGAACACTGTGAGTGCTTCCTTCACATGCAGCAGTCACATTACTCTCCATCCTCCATGAATGGTTAAGTGTGTAATCTGTAGATAATAACATTTATAAACTGGGTGTTCCTGTAGCTACTTTGTGTGTGTTTTATGCATGCATGAGGCAGAAAGGAAACCAGTGCTGTTAGGCTCCTCTTGCATTTGCCTACAAGCAGTCAGCTCTTTAACAAAATATAAGGAGCTGTAAAAGAAAGAAGGGGAAGAATTGTGTTGGTGTAATGATGCCACACAGTTTCTCAGTAAGTTTAGAGACTGTCATCTCTCTCTGCTCTGCAATTCTCCTTCTTGATGTGAAGAAGCTCTATCCATTGTGACAAAGTGGCCTAGTTTTGCTGAATTCAATGATCTCAGTGTTATTAATCATCTTCATGCAAATAAAAGAGCTTGTTGGTCTAGGAAAAAAACATAAATGTAAATTCTGATGTAAATTCTCTAATGAGTTGGATGCAAACAGGGGGCTCTGAGAGATTAAACATACAGGGTTATATTCAAATTATGCACATCAGTAGTCAGACCTGAGATCTAATCACAGACTACTGTGTGTGTTGCATGTGCAGAGCGCTGAGTTTGCCTAAAACAGAGATGTGTCTAAGTAATGCATGATTCTGACTTTCAACTTAAGCCCATTTTTTCTTGTGTGATATTGGCGAAGAGCAAGATTAAGTCCAGCTCCATGTCTGATATTGATGTAACCACAATATTCCACTCTGAAATTCATGTTTTGACTGGTAAATACAGTACACTCAAAAACTATGAAATGTCATATGATGACACTATTAATTAATTAATAACATGGTCCATTTCATAGAGGACACAAAATCTAAATTTGAGACATTGTTTTTGTTAAGGACCAAATTTATTATGAATAAATTCATGAACTACACTTACACGTAAAGTGAGCTGTAAGTGTAGCAGATGAGTGCTTGGTCAGCTGATCCTTTAAACCGTGGGCTTGTTTTACTTACCGGAAAACCCATTAAAATAAACCAAAACACTGGCATTAAATTGACAACTCAAACAATATGAATTTGAACTGAGCAAATAACAGTCCACAAACTACAATGCTACTACACATGTCATGGCATAAAAATATTATGAGGTGCTTTAATGATTCACTGTTTTCAAACCAATAAATCAAAGAGCATCAAAGTACATCGAAGTGAAATGATCTATCATGCAAGGTGTCTTGGCAGGTAACTGATCAACAACTGATGTCTGACCATATGAACTACCTGGGGGTGACAGACCTTCTACTACCATGTTAGCCTAGTAATGATTAGTAAAGATTATGAAAATAATCTTTTCTAGGTTACATTCTGCATGAAGTGGTCCATATTAAATGGTTTGGATCACAGATTTAAGACCACTAGTGTAATCTGATGTCATTCTGCATGAAACAAAAGTCAAAACCTGAATATACAATAAGGCTCAGTATCATCACAGACACAAATGCTGAAGCAAGACTATGCAAATCATGAGCTTGCCATTAATGGTTTATATAGATGAATCTTTGGTCACAGCCTTAAAATGTGGGGAACTTGATTACCAGATATCATGATATTTCATATTATTGTGGGGACGCAACAACATGAAGACACAGCTATACTGACCATGTTCCAAGTATGAAGGGGTGCCCTCTGATGGGTCCAGTCGGCGAGCCCTGCGCCCATGTTTAGAGTTGTTGTGTACAAACATGTTATCAGACACAGCCAGAACATGACCATCCACGCTGACCGTCGTAGAGACCACCACCTACAGGAGGACCAGACATATTTATGCCTTCTAATTTCCAGTACAAATCTCCATTTAGCACCTTTACCCCACATATTCATAGGACAATGAAAACTGTTAAGACTATTCATGGCTTCTTGGAAGCAGAGATCCTTTTATTTAAATCTTAGCACAGCAGCTTCCAGAGGTTTATTCTCAAGAGACATGATGCTTGATAAGGCCTGCTAAGCTCAGTTTAGCCAAGCACTGACCTTCACTGTTCCTTTTCTCATGGTTACTTTCTTATTTTGCATATCCTCTCTTTCCATACTCAGGTATTTGCACCACACTCTACTTTCTATAGTAAATAATAAATATACTATACAGTACAACATACAAGCTCATTTATCTCCTTTCAATCAGACTAAATTCAGTTTCCAAAATTATGTGGAAATATAGTGATTGCTGCATTACTTCAATTACAGTTTGTAGAAATACAAGTCAGTACAAATACTCATTAAAATTGACCACAAAGTAATTCTGTATGGCAGTAGCACCACAAATAAAATGAATAATTAGAGTCAAGGATCGGCATGATCCTTAGCATGTGCAGGCTGAAGAGTCTAGTTAAGCTGCCAATAACACATTATCCAAACAATTTGATTTAATGGAAGGTTCAAGGCAGAAAAATATAATATTACATAAAGAACACAACAAGGCAAAAGGACTTCAAACTGTTTGCCAAAAAAAAAAAAAAAAAAAAAAAAAGAATTGTCAGGACCCCACAAGAGGTAAAAATCTTGTATAAAATAAACATATTGAAACCATGATTAAAATTTTCAACCAGGACAAACTACTCACCTTTGGCCACAAACCATTCTTTTTTATTTTTCATTTTTTTAATAATAGTATTTTCTCTCAAACAATATCTATCAAAGATTATTGCCACTCACAAATCCAAATTAAATCTAATCTTTGAAAACAATTCAGATACTGTTTAAGTGTACTGTTCCCTTTCAAAGGGAACTCCACGTTGCGTTTAGCATAATACTATGGGAGCGCCCCTCACGCGCAACCGGCATCTGAAGCTTGTGTAAAAATCATGCCTATTTATAAGCCTGCCATGATTAGGTGACGTGGCAATTAAACGCGTCACGTGAAATATATATATGGCACCTGTGAACCGCGCCGTCAGCCTTATTATCTTCAGCGAGACTGCATGTCAGTTGTTTGTGTAAAGAAACAAAAAACGCTTAATTTCCTTTCTATCTTTTCTCAAAATCATTGAACTTTTCTATCCCTTTAAAAAAAGGAGAAGAAAAAAAGGAGTCCTCGAGAGGTCTGCGCATAGTAACGCCTACATTAGGCAGCTCCGCTCGCGACTCGCTCTCTTCTTGGAAGCCGAAGCGAGTTGGGTTTCAGAGTCTCGTGGATCTGGGCCAGCCGCTGCCGAGTCAGCTAGCTACCTCAGGTTCGGGGGATCTCGTATGGATCCGGAAGAGGAGCCGGAGATGAACGCTTCTCTATCTCTTGCTCTGTCTTCCGGGTCCGGCTCACCTCTGGATTTTGGAGCTTGCGTCGCTACTACTCCTTCCGCTATGGAAAGCCAAAAAATAAAAACCCCACACACAAAAATAATAGTAATAATTCCTCTCTGACTCCGAGGAGCCAGAAGGATGTGTTAAAAACTGAGAGCAGCATATAAAGAGTTGCTTGAAGTGATTACCAAGGCTGGATGAGCTTTTTTCTCCCCAGTGAAAGTAAATCCCTCACACTGCATAAAACTCCCCCTTTTTTCCAGAAGTGCATGACAAAATATCAGGCTTCTGGGGGAAAACCATGCATAAGCCGTATTTATAACCCCACGATGTTGAATTATTCGGCCATTGCGGGGAATGAATGGCATGGCTATTTAGCTATGCTGAAGGTGGAGGAGATGCTTGCAGGGTACCTCTCTCCATCGACAGCAGGTAATTTAGGGGGGCCGGCTATGCCATCCAAGTCACCATGTAAGGCCACCGTGGCATTGGTGGGCAAGGCCTATGCAGTAGTAGCCTTGCTTGTGGGTCACTGCAGACAATGACAGTGTTGCAGGCCTACCAAGCAGACCTGCTGAGTGAGCTCGACATATGGCGGCATTCAGCCAGTTGTGTCGAGTTCACCCAGGCATCCACGAGTGGAGCCTGGGCCAGCGCTAGTGCGAGGGAGACACAGAAGTCGAGTATGGCAGCCCACCAACCCTCACAGACAGCCAGGGGAACCAGGCGGCCACAGTTGTGGCCTGCTACTAGGCCTGATCTGAGAATGGTAATAAAGGCCAAGCAGACAAAGAGTAGCGGTCCTGAGGGGCCATGGAGGGACATATCAGGGGACATGAGGTTGTTAGGGCAGTTAGTCCCCAGTGCTACTGTAGGGCCTCCCCTAGCCAAGGCTGTCCCAAGTTTTCAATGTTCTCTGGTCAGCGAGCTGTCACAGGGCAACGAAAATCTGATGCTTTCCCTCCAATAGAATGTGGAATAGTTAACATCACTAAAAGACCGTCTGGCAGTGTGGAAACTACTGCCAAATGTGTCTCCATGGGTTCTGTCTACCGTAGAAAAGGGTTACTGGGTCCAGTTTAGAGCTCGACCACCCCGGTTCAGAGGTGTGCTCACCACAGTTGTCAGCACAGACCAGAGCCCGTCATTAGTGCAGGAAGTAAGATCCCTCTTGGAAAAAGGGGCCATAGAACATGTACCCCGTTCCCTGAGGGAGGGAGGTTTTTACAGCCATTATTTCCTGGTCCGCAAAAAATAGAGGAGTATGCGGCCAATTTTAGATCTGCGTCATCTGAACTGTACTCTTCAGACATACAGGTTCAAGATGCTGATGCCCAAACTTATCATTCCACAGATTCAATTTGAGGACTGGTTTGTGACGATAGATCTAAATGGTGCATATTTCCACATAGAAATATCACTAGCTTTATCCCCTCGCACCTTCACAAAGTGTATGGATGTCATTCTGGCTCCATTGTGACTCCAGAGCATCCATGTACTAAACTACCTGGATGACTAAGTGGCAGTTCAACATAGAGATATTGTTCTCACTCACATGAAGAGCTTGGGGCTCAGGTTGAACCTCAGAAAAGTATGCGTTCTCCAGTGTAGTGGACAACTTTTCTAGAGGTTAAAAGGATTCTACTACGATGAGGGCGTTTCTATCCCCAACATGCATAGGGTCAATCCTATCAACATTGAGCAAGATAAAGCTGGATCTTGGCATCCCCTCCAGTCTCTATGGGAGACTATTGGAGCTTTTGGGCAGCCAACATCATACCATTGGGCCTATTGCACAGGAGACCATTTCAGTGGTGGCTGACAAGTTGGGGGTTTCGTCCAAGGATGAAACCTCTGAGAGTAATCAGCATCACGCTGCGATGCCTACGTGTTCTGAGAATTTGAGTGTCCCCAGTTTCTAGCCTTGGGTTACACTCTAGGGGTGTCTCCTTAGTGCAAGAAGGTAATGACAGACACCTCCCCCATGGGCTGAAGTGTGGTCTTCAGCTGTCAGCTCATGGTCTCTGTAGTGGCCCTCCAGGGAGGATTATGTCCGTGCCCCCTGTTCAGGCAGGCGCAACTAATTCATCTCGGCAGAGGGAAAGTTTAGTCAGTGAGTGCAATGTACATTCTGGGCAACTGGAATGTGGGGGCAGACATCCTGTTGAGGCAGGGGCTGACTCCCAGGGATTGGTGGCTCCATCCACAAGTGGTGGAGTCCATATGGCGAAGGTTTGGAGAAGCGGGATTGCATGTGTTCGCCTCAGAGGACATAACACACTGCCTGCTGTGGTTCGCCGTCAATCCTCCTGCACAATTAGGGCTGGATGCCATGGTGCACATGTGGCTGAGGTCACATCTGTACACTTTTCCCCCGATTGCTCTGCTCCCACAAGTTCTAGCGAGAGTTCTCCAAGACAGTCTATGTCTGCTGCTAGTACCACCTTATTGGCCAGCTCGAATATAGTTCTCAGAGATAATATCCCTGCTAGATGGCACTCCTTGGGTGATTCCTATCTGCAGGGTCCCAACTGTAGACCCAGTGAACTGCGCAATAGCTGCAGTCCTGGAGTTCTTACAAGAATGTTTCTCAGCGGGGTGGGCTCCTTCTACAATTAGGGCTAACGTGCGAGGGGCACTCCCATAGTGTTATGCTAAACGCAACGTCTCGTTCCTTTCTCAGGGAACAGGGTTACATGCGTAACCCAGACATTTTATGCTTAAACTATCACTCTCTCTCTCTCTCTCTCTCTCTCTCTCTCTCTCTCTCTCTATATATATATATATATATATATATATATATATATATATTTTATTTTCATAACATTTTTCTCACTTTCATGAAGGATGCAAAAAATCCTGGATAACCAAGCACATTCTGTGCCAAATGCTGTGTTTGGGGCACTTTGGTCTGTTTGGTTGTTTTTTTGCAGGTGGGTGGAGCGTAACAGAACCTTCATTACAACTTGCGGTACAGCACAGAATGGGATTTTTGCCAGTGATCAAACATTAATATATAAAATTCTTAAATGCCTATGTGTGCACAGTCAAAGGCTTTCGTGTCAGTTGTTACCTGAAAGCGTCGCATATCTCTTGGGTTCCCTGCATTCTTTAGACAGTTCTGGTTGCACTTCAGGAAGAACTTTAGGAAAAATCTGAAAAAACACAGAATAACAAATAAATAAAATATATTATACCATGGTTGGTGCAACACCACTGCACTGGCAAACATCAGCTTCTAAACTAGTCTGCATGAGACTCGTTGAAGGTGTATCAGCTGGGAGAGAAGAAGAAACAAGTTGCTTATGCTTAACCAAATTATCAGTAGCGAACTGCCGAACTGCATGAAAGAGTTCTTTCTTTAAGCCATTATTCAGCCTTAAAAACATACAACATTGGAGATTAGTCAGAACCATTAGTTTAATTCATTTCACTTTCACTTTTCACACTATTAAAATGACTTATGGTATTTTTGTGCTGAAGTTTGTTAATTTAAAAATGAATGCTGTAAATGGTGTTAGTTAAGGGATTCTTAATGTAAAGCATTGCCAAAGACCTCTATATGATCCACTATCATATCCATCATAGTGATGTGGTAAGTACTGTACTTTGATCCATGTGTGTGACAATGTGTGTGTGTATGTCCACAAAGATAACTAAGCACAGTGCTGTTTAGGTAAACAGATTCTTCCCTGAGGGCTGGCTGTACTGAGGGCCTGCAGCCTTCTCTGATATCATTTACTGTAAGGGCTCTAAGCCCTGCAGTGTTCATGTCTGATTCTCCACTACTGCCGCCTGTCTGAGCTCTCCATGATCTCTCTATCCATCTTTCACCCTCGCTCTCAGCTGCCCCTGTGTGTCAATAGCACAGAGAGTGTGACCTATTCCTTCTAACACTCAGCTTAACCCCAGCACTCATATCACACATTTTCTCAGTCCTACTAAATCCCCTGCAAAAACCAGGGTGTGCTGGCTATAGTTTCCCTATACCTTTGTGTCTCACACATACACTGTTTACACACACACACACACACACACACTAAAGGGCTATAACCTACTCTTCAGAAATATGAAGTGCAATGTATATATACCAATGATCCCTGCAGCACTGGAGAGCTTATTGTCCAAAGCATCCCTTTCATAGGGTGCTTTGGACAGGGATCTTATGCTTTTAGAAGCAATTGGATTGATTAAGCGCACTTCAATTGGTGGAGGCTAAGGTTCAATGTTCTGATAACAGGAGAGAGCTGGAGAACACAAGGTGACTCCTACACATGCTCCTCTACCTGACATATTCATGTATAGGGTGCAGTAGATATATTATGCAGTACATACTAGTACTGCATAGCTATGAGAATGAGAAGGGCAATGGCTGGCTATACGAACACAAAGAAAGAGAAGGAAGAATAAGGAGGAAAAAGACAAGCAAGAAAGCAGAAGGGCATAAGCCTGTAGTCACAGGGGTTAATATAATACTCAACCCTTGAGCACTAACTCATGGTCACATCCATATGTACTGAGATGTTGAACTCCAACTCTAACTGCTCTTTATGCCCCACCAATTCTCAAGCATACAGTTTGCCTAAGCAATTTTGCACCTTAGACACTTTTTGAGTCAACACAGAACTAAGAATGAAATTCTTATTTATAAGATAAAAAGGTGGGGGAGGGGAGAGGCACACGGTGGCTTAGTGGTTAACACGTTGCCTCGTGCCTCTAAGGTTGGGGCTTAGAATCCACCGTGTGTGAGCAGAGTTTGTCATATGGTTTCCTCCTCCCTAGTCCAATAACATGTGCTGTAGGCTGATTCGCATTTCCAAATTGCCCGTAGTGTGCGAATTGGTATGTGAATGTGTGTGCAACTGTGCCCTACGGCACTCTGGCACCAGGTGTCCCCCGCCTTGTGTCCTGAGTTCCCTGGGATAGACTCCAGGCTCCCCCATGACCCTGTGTAGGATAAGTGGTATGGAACATAGATCGATAGATCAGAATTTCAGCTTTCATTTCATGATATTTACATATATTGTAGATGTGTTAAATAACATAGAACATGGCGCATTTGGTGGCAGACCACGCAATTTTTAGGTGAGCAAATGTATTGGAACAGATAGTCATAAAGTAAATATTAATATTACTGTCCCCTTTCAAAGGGAACGCCACGTCGCACATAAGTTTAGCATAACACTATGGGGAGTGCCCTCACGCACGACCGGCATCTGAAGCATGTGTAAAATCATGCCTATTTATAGGCCTGCCGTGAGTAGGTGATGTGGCAATTAAGCAGATCACGTGAATTATATACATGGCACCTGTGAACCGCTGTCACAAATCGGAGTTGAGCCAGAAGCAGGTGCAGATAAAGACATTTATTTAACCAAACGTACTATGAAACAAATACACTAAGACAACTTGGAAAACCACTACGGCAATAAACAAAACACAGAGACATGAACAACGGGAGTCTAAGACAACGAAAGACAAACAAACCGTGCAGACACGGACTATATATACACAGGAGTGCTCATTAACCAAAACGTGAATCAGGTGCAGGTGGTCATGTGACAACTAGTGCAGTGCAGTGGCTGATGGGAAATGGAGTCCAGAGTTTCTTGATACGTGACAGAACCCCCCCCCCAAGGGCGCTACTCCCGGAGTGCCCAAAATTATACGTCCTCCCTCTGGTGGTCCTGGTCCCCTGGGATAAATGTCCCCAGCAAAACCAGGAGGCCGGGCAGCTTCCACAATGGCATAGGGAGGCTGAGATATTTCCTCAGCTGAACATGAAAGCGGGGCGATGTCCTCGGCAGAGTATGAAAGCGGGGCAACGTCCTCCACGGGACAGGAGAGGGGAGCGATGTTCTCCATGAGACTCAAGGGGGGAGCAATGTTCTCCGTGAGACTCAAGGGGGGAGCGATGTTCTCTGTTCTCCGCGAGGCCAGGGAGAGGAGCGAGGTTCTCCGCGAGGCCAGGGAGAGGAGCGACGTCTTTAGCGGAACATGGAGGCAGAGCGACGACCTCAGCGGAGCAGGATGGCAGAGCGACGATCTCAGAGGAACATGGAAACAGAGCACTGTACTCGGCGGAGCAGGGAAGCAGGGCGACGTCCTCGTCGGCGCCTGAAAGCGGAGCAACGTCCCCAGCTGAACTGGAAGGCAGAGCGAAGTCCCCTGTAAGGCCAGGGAGAGGAGCATGGGTTTCCGTGCGGCCAGGGAGAGGAGCGTGGGTCTCCTCGAAGCAGAAGAGGGGAACGCTATCTGCCATGGAGCAGGGAGGCTGAGCGACGTCCACAGCTGAACAGGGAGGCTGAGCGACGTCCACAGCTGAACAGGGAGGCTGAGCGACGTCCACAGCTGAACAGGGAGGCTGAGCGACGTCCACAGCTGAACAGGGAGGCTGAGCGACGTCCACAGCTGTGCAGGGCAGCGGGACAGCCTCCTCGGCTGTGCAGGGCAGCGGGACAGCCTCCTCGGCTGTGCAGGGCAGCGGGACAGCCTCCTCAGCCTGTCCCTCTGAGGTCGCCATGTTGACCTCAGGTGAGAGCTCCACAGCTGAGACCTCCCCGTAGGCCTCAGGCTGGAGCCCTGCTGTCCTCATTGCCCCCCCCAAAAAAATTTCTGGGCCAGCCTTCACCTCTGGACTGCGCAGCAAGGTGTGCCTCCCCTGCAGTGGAAAGCCCCAGATGCTCAGGTTACTCTGCTGGCTGTGTTGCAAGGCAGACTGTAGCGTGAGCGGAGCTTGGCGATGCGTGTCGGCGGACTGTGGCGTGAGCGGAGCTTGGCGGTGCGTGTCGGTGGACTGTGGCGTGAGCGGAGCTTGGCTGTGTGTGTCCGCGGACTGTGGCGTGAGCGGAGCTTGGCGGTGCGTGTCGGAGGACTGTGGCGTGAGCGGAGCTTTGCGGTGCGTGTCGGCGGACTGTGGCGTGAGCGGAGCTTGGCGGTGCGTGTCGGCGGACTGTGGCGTGAGCGGAGCTTGGCTGGGCATGAGCGGCATTTGGTCATTTGGGTCAGTAGGCCTGAACGTGAACTCAGGGACGCGAGACTTGATTTGGACCTCAGGGACGCGAGGCTTGGCTGGGACCTTAGGGACTTGAGACTTGACTGGGACTCGGACATCAAAGCCTGGTGCTAGTGCCTCCCCGCTGACCCTTTGCTGGAGCTCGGCAGGTGAGCCCACCTCGTGGGGCTCAGGTTCAAGCTCTGAGGTCACCCTGTCGGTCCCGGGCTGGGTCTCTGTACTGAACACAAACTCCCCCTTGTACCTGGACTCCTCCTCCTGTTGGCGTGGCATGGCGTAGTCCTGCATGAACATAGGCGGTAAGTTGAAGCCCAGGTAATTCCTGGCGTCCTGCTGCTTTCGTAGCGCAGCTTGGTAATTGTCCGACTGTTGGTGCAACGTGGCAAAGTACTCCACTAACATTGGTGGCATCCTGACGCCCCAGTTATCCACCTTGGCGATCTGCTGCTTCTGATTGTAGGTCTTTCGTTCTGTCACAAATCGGAGTTGAGCCAGAAGCAGGTGCAGATAAAGACATTTATTTAACCAAACGTACTATGAAACAAATACAAAGACAACTTGGAAAACCACTACGGCAATAAACAAAACACAGAGACATGAACAACGGGAGTCTAAGACAACGAAAGACAAACAAACCGTGCAGACACGGACTATATATACACAGGAGTGCTCATTAACCAAAACATGAATCAGGTGCAGGTGGTCATGTGACAACTAGTGCAGTGCAGTGGCTGATGGGAAATGGAGTCCAGAGTTTCTTGATACGTGACAACCGCGCTGTCAGCCTTATTATCTTCAGCGAGACTGCATGTCGGTTGTTTGTGTAAAGAAAAAAAAAGACGCTTCATTTCCTCTCTATCTTTCCTCAAAATCTCTGGAGTTTTCTATCCCTTTAAAAAAAGAGAAGAAGAAGAAAAAAAGAATGAGCGAGAGAGAAAAGTAGGAGTGAGAGAATTCAGGAAGTGTGTTACGCCTTGCCCCCATTTCATCATGGGGAGGAGTGCACACTTTCTGTGTGAAGTGTCTAGGTTTGGAGCACGTGATGGCAGCCCTCGTCTTGGAAGCCGAAGCGAGTTGGGTTTCAGAGCCTCGCGGATCTGGGCTGGCCGCTGCTGAGGCAACTAGCCATCTCAGGTCCGGGGGATCTCTAATGGATCCGGAAGAGGATCTGTTGCTCTGTCTTCCGGGTCCGGCTCTCCGCTAGATTTTGGAGCTCACGTCACGACTCCTCCTTCCGCTATGGAAAGCCAAAAAAAAAAAAAACACACACGCACAAAAATAATAGTAATAATGCGAGGGAGACACAGAAGTCGAGTTTGGCAACCCACCAACCCTCACAGACAGCCAGGGGAACCAGGCGGCCACAGTCGTGGCCTGCTGCTAGGCCTGATCTGAGAACGTTAATAAAGGCCAAGCAGACAAAGAGTAGCGGTCCTGAGGGGCCATGGAGGGACATATCAGGGGACATGAGGTTGTTAGGGTAGTTAGCCCCCAGTGCTACTGTAGGGCCTCCCCTAGCCAAGGCTGTCCCAAGTTTTCAGTGTTCTCTGGTCAGCGAGCTATCACAGGGCAATGAAAATCTGATACTTTCCCTCTAATAGAATGTGGAATAGTTAACGTCACTAAAAGACCGCCTGGCAGTTTGGAAACTACTGCCAAATGTGTCTCCAAGGGTTCTGTCTACCGTAGAAAAGGGTTACCGGGTCCAGTTTAGAGCTCAACCCCCGTGTTCAGAGGTGTGCTCACCACAGTTGTCAGCACAGAGCAGAGCCCAATGTTAGCACAGGAAGTAAGATTCCTCTTGGAAAAAGGGGCCATAGAACATGTACCCAGTTCCCTGAGGGAGGGAGGTTTTTACAACCATTATTTCCTGGTCTGCAAAAAAGTAGAGGAGTATGCGGCCAATTTTAGATCTGCGTCATCTGAACTGTACTCGTCGGACATACAGGTTCAAGATGCTGATGCCCAAACTTATCATTCCACAGATTTAGTTTGAGGACTGGTTTGTGATGATAGATCTAAAAGGTGCATATTTCCACACAGAAATACTGCCCAGTCACAGGAAGTTCCTGAGGTTTGCGTTTGGAGGCAACGCATACCAAGATCAGGTTCTTCCCTTTGGGCTCACTTTATCCCCTCGCACCTTCACAAAGTGCATGGATGTCATTCTGGCTCCATTGTGACTCCAGGGCATCTGTGTACTAAACTACCTGGACAACTGGTTAATTCTATCTACTATGATGAGGATGTTTCTATCCCCAACATGCATAGGGTCAATCCTATCAACATTGAGCAAGATAAAGCTGGATCTTGGCATCCCCTCCAGTCTCTATGGGAGACTATTGGAGCTTATGGCAGCAGCAGCCAATGTCATACCATTGGGCCTATTGCACAGGAGACCATTTCAGTGGTGGCTGAGAAGTTGGGGGTTTCGTCCAAGGTGATGCCTACGTGCTCTGAGAATTTGAAGTGTCCCCAGTTTCTAGCCTTGGGTCACACTCTAGGCAGGTGCTGAGGCCCAGGGATTGGAGGCTCCATCCACCAGTGGTGAAGTCCATATGGCAGAGGTTTGGCCAAGCGGAAATGCATGTGTTCGCCTCCGAGGAGACAACACACTGCCACTGTGGTTTGCCCTCACTCATCCCGCACAATTAGGGCTGGACGCCATGGTGAATATATGGCTGAGGTCACATCTGTACGCTTTCCCCTGATCGCTCTGCATCCACAAGTTCCCAACTGCAGGGACCTACTATCCAGTTCCCAACTGCAGGGATCTACTATCTCAAGCCGCAGGGCTGATTTATCACCCTCGGCCAGAACTATGGAAACTGTGGGTCTGGCACCTGAGGGGCACCAGCTCAGAGATTCTGGTCTCACAACTGAGGTTGTAGAGACCATATTGAACCCTAGAGCACCATCCACGAAGATATTGTATGTGCTCAAGTGGCAGCTTGAGCACTTGAGGTGTTAGGAATGCCAGCTAGACCAAGTGAACTGTGCAATAGCTACAGTCCTGGAGTTCTTACAAGGACGTTTCTCAGCGGGGTGGGCTCCTTCTACAATCAGGGTTTACGTGGCCGCCATTTCGGCCAGCCACGCCCCTGTTGATGGAGCCTCTGTGGGGCAACATCCTCTAACTTCAAGGTTTATGTGTGGTGTCAGGCGGCTGAGGCCCATCTGCAGTCCGCACATACCTTCCTGCAACCTTTCTGTGGTCCTGTAAGGTCTGTCAGGTGCCCCATTTGAGCCCTTAGAGTCAGCCTCTGAGAAGCTTCTGACACTAAAGGTAGCTCTTCTGCTGGCCCTGACATCTCTCAAGCGAGTAGTAGATCTACAAGCTCTCTCAGTTGCCTCTTCCTGCCTTGCGTTTACCCCTGGATTAGCCAAGGCCTTCCTGTATCCTAGGCTGGATTATATTCCTAAAGTGCCTACATCTGCTGCCCAGCCTATGGTGTTGCAGGCTTTTTGCCTTCCTCTGTTCCTCACACCAGAACAAGAGAGTTGGGGCAGCTGCTGATCTGCTTTGGCACCGAAAGTAGAGGTGATGCTGTATCAAAGCAGTGCATCTCTAATTGGATAGTGGAAGCAATCTATATCGCTTATGAGACGCACGGTCTCGCTACGCCTCTAGGCATAAGGGCTCATTCCACCTGGGGGGCGCGGGGGGTGGTCGTGTAGCATAAATTTTTGCCTATTACCCAAAGACAATTAATATTTAACATAAAAACAGATACTCACATATATTAACCAGATGAAGGTAGAAAGTAAGACACTGAGAGCCAGTGAGTGAGAAGAAGCAAGGGTCCAAGTTTATTTGTTCCATGAGATCCACACAGTTGAGAGGTCCCAAGGGTGATCTAAAAAACCCAGAGCTGAAGCTCTCCTATTTATACGGTTTTCATAGGGTCAGGATGACCGAGACACCAATATGTTTAGAGTTAGCTGTCCCAGAACACCATTACGTACTTTAATCAGCATTTTTGAGCGACACTGATCTCACAGAGTTCGCTGTTCCCAGAGCCCTTTATCTGGTTACAGAACTTTTGTGACTCATATCTGTAATTCCAATCTGGCTTTCTGATTCTTACTGCTGATGAGTGGTTTGCATCTTGTGGTATGGCCTTTGTATTTCTGCTCTTAAAGTCTTCTTCAAATGGTGGATTGTGATACTTTCACCCCTGCCCTGTGAAGGTTGTTGGTGATGTAACTGACTGTTGTTTTGGGGTTTTTCTTCAAAGCTCTCACAATGTTTCTGTCAACAACTGCTGTTGTTTTCCTTGGCTGACCTGTTCCATGTCTGGTTGTTAATACACCAGGGGATTATTTCTTTTTCAGGCCATTACAATTTGTTGTATTGGCTATACCAAATGCTCATGCAATGGCTTTGATCAAATTTCCCTCTTTTCCCTTTTTCTTTTTCCTTATCAGCTTCAAAATTTCTTGCTTTTCTCCCATAGACAGTTCTGTGGACTTCATGTTGGTTTATTATTTTAACAATAAATGCAGTTTTCACAGTTGAAACCCAGGGCTCAGTTCAAGAGTAGACATTGAGAGCTTTTATTATCTGTTTAAACAATCAATTTAACAGGGCACACCAGGGCAACAAGAAACAATTGTCAATCAGATCTTCCAATATTTTTGACCACTTGAAAAATGGGTGGGTTCAAACAAAAGTTGCTTAAGTTGATCTAGATGTAGATATGAGGAAATTAAAGCTGAAATTTTGATAAGTCGTGTCATATTCATCTTTTGATTTCAAACCCAAATGTCTTCAGAGTGTAGCGGAAACAAAAAAAAATTGGCCTTGCTGTTCCAATATTTTCGGAGCAGACTATATATAGGCACAAAAAACACTTATTTGACCCATATATAAAATAAATCTCTGAGCCTTTTAATCAGATCTGAGTTGTTCTTAAAGGCACATAACCAAACAATCATTTTAATTTCAAACCCTCCTTTACCCTTAGTTACGTCTGTGTAGCCGCTTAAAGAGCAACCGTCATTCTATAAATTGCTTGCTCTAGCTGTGTGGTCTGTTAAGAATGAATGTTTGCAGAGCAGATAGAAAGCATGTGCTAATCTAATGTCAGCACTAAATGCAGCAGTGTGGCATTGGAGCATGTGGCATGTGTGAGTATGGTGTTATCCACACCCTCAGTAAATGAGACCAAGTTGACGGCACCGGCCATCAATTATTCAGAGGCTGAGATGGCAATTATGGCACTGAGCACAACCAGCATGAATATTTTATGAAGGTTAACACAGAGTGAGGGGGATACAGAGAGAGAGAGAGAGAGAGAGAGAGAGAGAGAGAGAGAGAGATTTGGTCCTAAGAGACTCAGTGTTACCAATTCTCACCATGGAGCGCACTCAACTTGCTACTCTTCTATAGCTAGATATCCTTCTTCATGTCCGTGATCTCAGTCTGCCCTTCACTCCTCACCTTGCACCACTCAGTCTTTATCTTCAGTGGTTGTATTGGATCGCCTGAGAGTGATCTGCATGAAACATCTTAAAGTGTCCCTGGTGCAGTTCAGGCACCCAGCTCTCCATTACTCCAGTGCTGTGGGCATGGCAGGAATGCTGCAGTTGTTTTGAACGTGTCATGCAAGTCATGGCTAATTGAGTAACAGGACACCAGGCTGATGAGAGATGGCCTAATCTTTGGAGCAACAGTGTCAAAGCTTGCCAGCCCCAGTGTGCCTCCCTGTCTGCTCCCAGTGTCTCTTTGCCTTACATAAATTTCCTCACTAAAAAAATACATTGCTCACACTTCAAAAATACATGCTACATGTAGCTACATGTACCTTACCAGGTCAAGCAGGCACATGAATGACAGCATTGGTGAACTGTTTCAATTCACCCAAAACAAAGAACAAAACAAGCAAACATCAAGAAATAATAACACATCATAGACAAAACTAAATACAACCAAACTATAAATAGAAGCACAGCAATGTGACAGTTACAATGCCTTTCCCTCCCTTCCCCCCTTTTGGAAAACAAAAAGCAAGCATGGGGTGCTGACAGCTCAGAAATTGCTTACAATACAGATTTCCGAAAAGATCTACCCCAGGCAAAAAAGTAAAAATATCACTGGCTTGCTTAGCTGGTCTTTCAGATGTCTTACCCCTCCTTCTCAAGCCCCCCTCCTTGCTATGGCTGGATTTCTGCACCGGCCTGCGAGTTTGGTGCCAAATGCAACCCAAGAACTATTTAAAAAAAAATAGGGGAAATAAATGAAGAGAATTTGCTTATCATAACACATGAGGAAAGGGACTCTTGCTTAGCTTTCCACAGCTGAATCCATGTAACAAATACTTGTTCTGACCCGCTTCACCACAAAGAGAATTTGTACTAGCGAGAGGTCATGCTGTGTTTCTGTGAAACATTCTTTGGAATTTCAACAACTGAGAAAGCATCATTTGAATGACTTTGATATGAAAACATTTCAGACAACTAAGCGTAGGTTAACATCTAAAATACTTAATTAATATTCTGAGTTTGTAGAAAATAAGATGGCTGCATTATGATGCAGCTCCACTTCTCAGAACACAGTCTGTAACTTTCAGTTGTTCATGTACAGCCCTTGAACGTGAACTTGAAGACTTGTTTATGTATCTCAGTCATGATACTGAATACCTCCTCTCTGTGCTCTGACATGATCAATCCACTCGTTATGTCATTACATCCTCAAGTGCATCGATTTAAGAGTGTGCATGCGAGAGATACTGTAAAGATGAAGGAGAAAGCCAAGGCGGGGAAATAAAGAATGCAGGGAGTGAGAGCAATGAGTGAGATTTCACATCAGACAGAAAAACTAAACCCTGGAGATGTGTGCAGTGTGGATGGGTGAATTATTTTACATAATAAACGCTTCATATTCAGGCTCATAATTGATAGCTGAAGTCAGGCAAGGCAGCGTAGCCGCCACATTTGGGCTTTGGGAGCTGTCAGTCAGAGGCAAGCCACTGGAGGAGGAGGGATAACGATTGTCATCTGACAACTGCCTTATTTAATTCCAACATTACTGCTAACATTAATGATTACAAAGCCATGGTGGCCTCAGCAGCCATGTCAGGGTGCAGTTGGGTCAATTATTGTGCTTAGAGTAGCAGCAACTGCACGGGTTTGTTATGTTATGAAATTTATTGGAATGGCAACACACTGTATTGAAGCAAAGTTAAGAATGTGATAGGTCAGAGGCTTGGACAGAGAGAGAGAGAGAGAGAGAGAGAGAGAGAGAGAGAGAGAGAGAGAGAGAGATTGACTTATCTATTGGAAATCCCGCTTCACAGCTGTTTAAGTCTTTACACATGAAACGCAGCTGATTCAGGCTTAACCTTGGATGTAATTGTCAAATTAATGATAGATTAGAGAGTGGATTACATGGAAATCACATGGAAATAAATATGTTTAATCTGCAAATTGTCACAGTGTTTGCATGAGTAAAGTTCAATAGATCTAGCCAAAGCCCTTGTAGAGAGATCACACAGACTGCATAGGAAACTTCAGTGAGTAAACAAAATAAATATGACGGCTGGAATTGTGAAGAAAGATCTGTTTTACATAGGTTTTTAAAGAAACAGAGAGAGAGAGAGAGAGAGAGAGAGAGAGAGAGCTCCTGTATATTTCAGAAGCTGTAGGCAAACACCTCAATAATTCATGGTGTAGAGATTGATTTTTTTCCCTTTGGCGAAAAGCAGCAGATATGGCTGGGGCTGGGAGGGTGGGGGATGGGGGGGGGTTGTGTGTGTGTGGGGGGGGGGGCTGTGGATGGTGGTGGTTTTGGGGGGTGTTGGTGCTAAAGATTGTGGGATGATGGGGAGGACAACACTGGGGATTAGCAGCTAGAGAAATCATTATCCTGCCCACTTACTGTGTGAACAATGAAGCTTTAAAGTGCACTTTGAAATGACCCCAAAGGGCAAAATCACACTCACTTACCTTGGAAAATTGATAATTTATGTTTGTGAAACAGTCCTAATTGATCCCTCTTTCAATGTCTTGAGTGAAATAAGCAAAAAGTGGTGAATGCGGCAAGAAAATGGTGAAGAGTGAAGACGCTTACAATCAGAGGAGGTAAGTGAATGGTCACATTAGAGATAAGACCCAAATGACCACCAGTGAGGGTTACACTTGGGAATCATCTTAGCCAAAAGGGGGGGGGGGGGGGGGATTCCCTTCCTAAAATAAAAAAACAAATAAGTACCTTTATAAAAATATCAACTCATTTATTGCACACTGACCAAGGAATGATGGTACTAAATATAACCACTGAGAGAGGTAGCAAGATGGAGAGAGGGAGGAGAAAGTTGGCGAGTCGTCCTGCATGTCTGTCTGATCGAATCAGCTCTGTGTGTCTCTGATGTGATGACAGGTGAAGCTTTGAGCATGAGGGACATCTTTTTGTCATTGTGCATACTCACAAATAATTCATCCCTTCAGAGTGGAAGGGGAAGTGTATTGACATGTACCACTTCTACTTTCCTTCACCTGTCTCTTTCAAGCAGGACACAAAGAACAGCGAGACCTTTTCACAGAAAACAAGTAGGCACAGGAGCTCTCTTTCTCCTACTACTGACCTAATTAAAGCTGCGCATCTCTCACTTCTCCTCTCAGCCTTCTCAAAGGTAAAGGGACATAAATAATCCTAACCATAACCTACAGTCTGAGACTATGGCTCTGCCATTTCTTTTTTAAATTATTTATTTATTTATTTATATTTTTTTACAGTAAACTGCAGCATTTGTTCGAAGCCAAAGAGTTTGACTGTTGAGTTTTAAATGTCACAGTGGAAGCAGCCAATCCTTTAACAGTAGTCTGGAAGCACTCTTCTAGGTGCAGCTGATAAAATGCCAGTGTACACTCATCTGCCTTGTTATAATTTAATGTACACTTAGTCTAACGCCACAACCAAGAACTTTTTTTTTAATGCTATCACTAATAAAAAAAAACCTGAATACATCATTATTAAATGATATTTCTTAAACAAGATTACATTATTCTTCAGTAATACAGCCGAAAGTTTGCTCTTATTATAATGAAGGCAGAAACTTAAATAATAAAGCATATGAAACAGTACTATATCCAGGTCAATATCAGATTTAAGCCAGCACTAAATGTTGTATGTTAGTAGACAATTTCTCGGTTAATAGAATATCACATACTGTTTACTAGAATTAGTCTTGAGATGACAGTTGAAGGGAAAATAAAACAAAAAGACAGTGAGAGATATGAGAGAATGAGGGAGAGCAATGTGTTTGTGGCTGTAGCTGTGTACATCAGTGGGTGTTCATTGTGAGTGTGTCTCTCTTGCCTGCTAATCGGCTCCCTGATAATTTATTATTTAAATTATATTAGGCAATGACGTGCAGTCAAGCGCAAGTGGTACAAAACTGCGGCATATTGATTTTAACAGCGTGCTGTCTCCTGTGATTTGTGGCAGCGCACGGCTGTCTGCGAGTGACAGTCTCGGGATCACAGGGACAGGATGCTACCGTGCCACATGCTAATGTGCACTTTAAACATTTAGCAGTAGGAGGTGCTGTAATTGCTTTGACAGCAGACAGGTGACCAACACTGTGTAACCTATTCTATTCTCTTCTCTTCTCTTCTCTTCTCTTCTTTCTTTCACAGAGAAAAAACATTGGCCTATTCCCCTCTCTCTCATGGAATGAGGTGATGATTCTCCTCATGCCTCAATACAATGCTTAATTAGCAGTGGAGGATGGTCATTAGAAGAATTTTTTCAGATACACAGAGTGCTACTGTGATGATGCCGTCACCTTTTCATTAGTGTTTTCGTTAACTACTAGTTCCAGGCTGTTTGGAGTTAGCGTCATTAGCCGGAAGTGCTGGAGATATTAGTACAGCAAATTGGTATCGCTTTCTATTGGGTTACTGCGCAAAACATTCTTCCTCCATAAAATGAGAGGTGAGCTTTATTAAATTAGCCTCAAAAGCTCATGGAGTAAATGTCTGCAAATGAGTGGAGTCTGGGTTCCATGCCTCCCAGCACAAATTTACCAAAATGATTACATACCCTGGCTGGCAATGCAGCCATATTTTAATAATCTCACATTCTTGCTTTCATTAAATTAAAATAGGGATTATGTGTCACTTTGGTACAATTAAACACACAATCAACCCCCACAAAAAAGATGAAAACATCAGAGCAATAATAAGCTTTAAGTAATCCCTGTAGCAACCAAAATTATTATACCAGATATAATAAACAGCTTGATAATTGCCAGTGTTTCAGCATGCTCAGTTGGATATTTTTGATCTATGATATGAGCCATCATCAAGATGAACTTCTGTGAAGCAAATGGGAGAACAAACCTGTGCAATAAATGAGCACAACAGAATATTTTGTATGACTGATAATGGAACAAGCCAAAATTAAAGGATGTAATAGTTTAAAATGTGGCTTAGCCTAGTTATCTTGAGTTTATTGGATCACACAGTCACAAACAAGTTGGTTAATTGTACACTTTGTTTGAACTTAACCACATTTTTCTTGTTCAATATCAGCTCGAATGAAGAGCAGTGTTAAGTCCAGTGCCACTGTCTGTCAGTTTGATGGAACCACAATATGCTGAGATTTATGTTTTGCCCTGTAAATACATTCAAAACTGATGACATGCCACATTGAATGCAAAATATGACACATAAATAGTAGCATCCAAAAAATGAAGAAAAAAATAGCAAGGAGGATAGAATCTTAATCGGAGATAGTGCTTATCTTTAGGACTGAATTTTTTTTTAATTGAAACTTTATATTTTTATTTAAAATTATGAATTAAATTAAAGTTATTAATGTGATAATTACAATAAGGACTATTCTCTACAAAAAAAAAAAAACAACAACTGGCAACTCTCTGGTAACCTCAGAGGCCTGAACTACACACAGCTGATTTGCATAATCTGAATGGGGAGCCCAGAAAATCACAGTGAGATTGAGTAATGGAGCTCTGAATATACATAACTTTCCCCACATAAATATTCACATAACTTTAAACTTAAGTTGCCAACTCTAAATATAGCCCACTGAGAGAAGAGAGTAATTTAATTAATAAACCCCAGGCTAAGAGCTTCTGAGATTATGGTAAGAAAGCTGTAAGCACTGAGTTCATATATTACAGCTGAAATGACAAAGAACCACTGCTGGGTTGGTCTGAGTAAAGACGTCAGTGTGTTCAGATAACAACTTTACACAGATGACATTAATTATTCTCTTTGAACTGTAATGTACAGTATTGCTTCTTGGACTTGAGTATATTGCTTTTAGTTGAATGTTTAATTGCCATACAGAATATTGACCCACAAAATACCTGTGTAAAATATCCTTCTAAATAATACAATATCATTATAAATTAATTTGTACATTTCTCAAAATCTATAGATTTTTTAAAATGCTTATCAGAGCCCTAAATACCACAAAAGAATAGATGCATGTCCTCAAAAATTGTTTAATAATTTATTGTATATTTATTTGATTACATACTATAAATTATGTAAATGACAAATACATTGGCATTTTTCTCTGAAGTATTATAATTCAAGAGAAAATCCATGATCTTAAAGGTATTAATAGATGTCTTGTCACACAGGCAGTGTGTTGTTTAAAGGGCTTATCTGATGCATATTAATGGCACTTGAAGAATGGAGTTAACCTGAGCGAGCCATCCCTCTCACCTCTCAATTAAAAGCTCTTACACTCTCTCTCTCTCTCTCTCTCTCTCACACACACACACACACACACACACACACACACACACACATACACACGTACATGTACACTGGAGCAGTGCTTCATCTCTATTAGCCAGGAGGCATCAGCCGGACTCTTTCATTATCCAATCAGACAGAGGTTTCTTTTTGCATCTTTTTCCTGCCTATTTCCTTTCGGTTCCTTTCTGGCAGGCTGTATAAATAGCTAGTGAAGGATGAAGTCATTCCTCAAGCAGTCCTGGCAGGCGCTTTCATTATCTACACTATTTACTTGGGGAGGGCTGAGTCACGGCACACCCTGAGATTTATCCGCCTGAGAAATGGGTCCCGCCATGTAGATCATCCTGTGAACAAAAGCGACATGCTTGCTTGTTGCACTGCACCACTAATTCGCTTCATGAAGTGTGTAATACAGACTTTTCCAGTAACGGTTGGGCCTGGTGGGTGGGGGGTAGGGGGGTGGTAGACTTCATTTGTCTTTGAGTTTATTAAACTAATATATAACAATCTTCTACTCGCTCACAGCCACAGCACACAGCCAGCGTGACCCAGAGCAAAGCCTGAGGGAGAGAGAGGATAGGATAGAGAGACAGAGAGAGCTAGAGAAAAACAGGCAGGCTGCACTGGCAGGTTGCTGTGTAGTGAGAGGCCTGGGGCAGTCTGTAGATTTAGGAGCGAAATCGAGCAGCCAAATGAGTGGCTGCAGTTTGACCCCGAGGACTAACATTCACACTCTGTTTAGCATCAAGCAACCTATAATGCATATGCTAAAAAGGCCTGGAAAACTATTTCTTTCTTTTTGTACTTTAATATGAGAAGGTTAACTATTAATATTAAATGCCATATATTAATATTAATTATTAATGATAATGTTTGTTACTTTTAATATTATTAATATTAATTATGAATAAATTTTTACTACTTTTATTAGATAAATAATGTAAGTAGTAAATGGATTAAAAGCGTGGGAATTTCTCAGCACAGAAAAACAATAATAAGGACATGCACATCATCACTCAGCAGTCCACAGATCTAGCACCCCACTCTAACGGAACTCAGGGGAGGCTTCTAATTCAAACCAAACGCTCCTCTTGCAGTCCATCTCCTCCACCATTACAGCTATCTACAACTGATCTTCCTCTGCTGTAGCTCTCATGTGAAGTATGTCTTTGCAATATTTCAAAGCCTGTCTCATTACAATGGCCACCAATTGTAGCGCATCCCTCCAGAAGCTGTCATATCCCTTCCTTATCCCTTATTATTGGATACTGTCGATTTGCACTTTTCTTCCTATATACTATTTTCCTCCTTAGCTCCCCTGCATCTGGTCCTGTGGCTGTTGTGAGAACTGGAGAAAGGAAGCTGCTACCTGCAAACTGGCGTGTCGGCCATGCATCACTGACACTTCATCTCAGCCTGACTCCCTTGTTTCCATGCTGACCCCTTCTCCTTTTGCTGGCAAGTTACTGAAGGAGATTTATGAGGTGGAGTCCCGTGCCAAGCTGACCCCTGGGGGCCAGGCCATCAGCAGTGGAACCCATTAATAACTCTCGGTCTCGGCTCAGATTCCCGCTCTGAGCTACACACAACCAACACTCAAGGTCCAGCCATATGACAATAGTCGAGACTGGCAGAGTGGATGGAGTTGTGGCCACTAAAGCCTGGCATGGGCGTTCGAGCTCCAGCCGTGCAGCTCCACAGAGCCGCTGAATGTGATGGATGGGAAGAGGCAGATGCTATCTGAGCCAGGGCCATCTGTAAGAGCTCAATATAACAGTAGGGTCACTGACAGAATAAAAAAACAGAGTGAGAAGGAAAGAGAGATAAAATCCCACAGAAAAGACAAGAGTAAGTGTGATAAAGTGCAAATAGATATGATAAATCCAGTCTGATCAAGAACTATAAAACAGAAATATCATCAGACATTAAAATATGAGATAAAACCCTTCTAGTAAGTTTCAGCATTCGGAGGAAATTACTGTTATCATACACTACATGTTGAGTATGTGGGCCTGCTGCAGAAACGTGAGACCCTGAAAGCCTGACGTTCTCAGTGATGAAACACCTCTATACTGGCCCATGTCAATTTAAAGTGCAATGTATTATTTAGCCGCAACATCTCATTGCACTGAAAAATTTATCAGCACACACTCTTGGCCTAATCCTCCACCATGTCTGGTAATTCCATGCCACCTTGTCTTTAAATATTTCTCAGAACAAATGGATATGCATGTACAAGTACAGATCATTATGCTGTCTCAATCCAGGCAGTGGTTACATAGGAAAGTGTGAGGTCTGATACCATGGCCAAGTCAGATAACAAGTATGCAAAAAAGTAGTTGAAACCAGAGGCCCAATTTCCTCTTTGGAAACTGTGTTCCTTTATTTCCCCTAATGTGTGATGCTCATACAATAATTACATGAGAAACATTACAATATTTTAAATCCCTAATTTGTCTCCAAGGACAGGGCTCACACACAGGGATATAAAGCAAAGATTTAGAGAGTATCCTCTTCTTCTGGTTAACCAGAGAGATGAAATTGAGCTGGGGTCGCAGAGGGGCAAGCCTGACATGATCACAGGCCAGCAAAGAGAAAGGCCAGGACGCGTAAAACAACATTATGACTGCTGCAAGAATATGGGAAATGCACAGCTGAGAGTGAAGTGTGTGTGTGGGACGTTAACCATACGCGGTAATAAATAAAGGGTTGTCAGGATGATGGACATGCTTGGCAGGCATGGCTGATTGAAACACTTCCTCCCTAAAGCCACCCCCATAAATCTGAGCCAGACGGAGTGATGACAGTCACAGGACTCACACTGGGCTTTTCACAGCTGCGTGTGCCACCATGGAAATGAGTTCAGACCAACTGCATGTGCATACACCACAAAAATGGTCAATTCCCACCTATTACCCTGTAGCCATAAGCGACGAAGAATGGACTTGTCACTGGCCTGCCTTTTTTTTAAAGTGACATTAAGCAGCCGGTGTTTCAACATCATTACAAACACAAATACCCCATCAGTAGCCATACTGACTAATCATACACAGCTACCGCAGATCCAGTCTCAAATAGTCCAGCACATGGAGACACACACAGGGCAAAAGTCAAATATGAACCTATCTAAGAATTTGACCTTGAGTGAGGAATCTAATAATGCTTTTATTGCTGTGGGACGTGGCTAACAAAGAGAACCAGCTGCGTGAAATCTGCTCTATTGTGTTCATATTGAGCCTTGGCAATTTGGGGTTGCAGTTTTTTCACTGGAGAATGATGTATAAACTTTCACATTCACTATGCATATACTAAATTATGAGGACATACTGCTTGCTATATATAACATGACACAAGAGCAAATTGGCACAAGAGCAGAGAAGGGTAAATAGGGCAAGGTGTTATATAAACTGATGTCCTCATTTTGTTCTTCTTTATTCACTGAGTATAAGCATTGTTATTTAAACTTGACAAAGTAAATAAAGATTTGCAGGTTTAAGAGAAAATACCACGGCAAAAATACCAGGTAAAATCTACTCTATGTCTTTGTAGCTTAAAAAAGAGAAAAGAAGACAAGCAGTATTTTTGTGCTTCATATTGATTAGATTGCTAGCTTATACACACACACACACACACACACACACACACACACATACACCTCTTACTATTAAGACAGCATTTGACCCCTAATAATAAACAAAACATAACTCCTTGCTTTAAAAAATCTCACACACTTTGGCTGGGTCGTGCCGGATTGAGCTTTGTAGCTAAAGGTAAAGCAAGAACTAAAGCTAAATGTGCAGGCGGGGGTCATGGCAGTGACTGGAACGCAGGGTGCCAGAGGACATGTTGTGTCTCCCTCCATGTTTGTCAAACAAATTAAACACGTTCTGGAGCGTTCACCTGCCCTCGCCACCATGCCACATATGGCCCAGCAGGAGCGAAATAAGGCACCGTGCATACATTACCATACTTAATCAACCACCCTCTCCATTTAATATGCAAATGTTCTGAAATATTACCGAATGCCGTCTGTTCTAAATGAATAAATTTGAATCGCAATTAGAATAATCCTTTATAATTAATGAAAACTGTCAATTTCGGTTTATAACTAATTTGATTAACGAGATCATGGTGCACTTATCAAGTTCAGCGGACTGGTAGACTTCATAGGGAGGCTGAAGGAGAGGCTGCTTTAGACACAGGGGCAGGTCAAGCATCAGAAAGCCTGTGCTGAATTATTAATTTTTTAAAAAGTGATTAATAAACTTATGAGGTCAGGCTGGCCCTCAGCAGGACTGCCACAATGAAAAAGCTGAACCTTGAGATCTGTTTATCCAGCAGAAAGACCATCCTTGAACCTGTCTGCCAGTCTTTCTCTCCCCCTTCACACACACACACACACACACACACACACACACACACACAGGTATAAGATCAAAATTAAAAATTTGTATAAATACAACACATAAAATTTGTGTGAATTTGCTGAGATATACTTTATTGGTCTCTGTGCTGCATATTCATGCTCCATGTGTGTTCTAGCTGCTCTAGCTTAGTCCTTGACTAAATATTGGAGTAAGTACTTTAACAGGACATCCTGTATTTCCAGCAAGAAGTGTGCCCAGTATTCCGATATCATCAATCAGTCATTCTCTCCAGGTTCTGTAATTTATTCATTTTGCTTAGCTGGAACCCTAAAGTTCACATCAAGTGAACTCTGTGTGTGTGTGTGTGTGTGTGTGTGTGTGTGTGTGTGTAGGGGTAACTGAAACAGAAGGGGACTGCAGTTAATTAGAGCAGTTACAGTGTTTGGAAACAAGGGAAAGGCCGCATGCTGATGAAGTGTTTGGAAGTCATTAGCCGTGCTAAGTAAAGGTCTATCCGAGAGAGAGAGAGAGAGAGAGAGAGAGAGAGAGAGAGAGATGAAGAAGATAATCTAAGTGAATGAGAGACAAATGGGGGTAAATGTGAAAAGGCAGATGAGGAACTGAACCACACACGGTGCACAGCTAGATTCTCTGTGCATTAATGAATGTAAACACACACACACACACACACACACACACACACACACACACACACACACACACACAATTCAATTTATTGAAAATGATAAAAGGTATGGCAAGATTTCACAGTCAATATTGTTTTTAGAATCACCAAGAAGGAGCAAAGGCAAAATAAAACAATTCGTCAATTAGAATCAGTCTATCATGTGCAGGAAACAGTAAATGTAACTAGGAAATAGGAAATGGCCTATACAGGCTGCTTTTCTCTATCACATGTAGAATGGGAATCCTACACTTTAATGTTCCATATCATCTATGTTCATGTAAATGACCCATGACCTCTCAGCCTGATGAGGGCAACAACAGTCTTTGAGAAGCACTTATACATCCCAACCTCCAATTACACAACCTCTGCCACACCAACTCCTTTCTTAACCAAACAAACAGCCAGCCCGCTCCATTCCTCTGCCCTCCCTCTTGGAGAAGCACTTGTCTTCTTTCAAATGTTTCACACACTTACAGTAGGAATTAAACCTCAAACAGGAATTCCTAAAATAGCCATATGACTTCCCCAGCTCAAGCACGAAGTGTTACTATTAAAGAGATCTAAATGTAGTATAAAAATACACAAATAGATGAGAACTGGTCTGTTGGTCTATTGGTGTGCTGCCTTACTGCCTAGATCTTTCTCAGGGTATGTTTCAGGGAAACTACACATAGAAAAACACATGGGGAGAAGTCTGCTGACACTGGTAAGAGATCTTTGCTAAGTGTTCTGATTTTAAAGACTCCACATTTCAAAGAGATATTTCCATCAATAATACAGTCAATAATACAGTTTTATGCATAACAAGTTTATGCTTAACTTCAACCTCCTGACTGATTCTTGAACAATGTTCTTAAGAATCTGCTGTACTGGGTGGAATCCATGCGACCCTCCACTTTGACAAGGTTTCCAGTACCTTTGCTTACCACACAGCCCCATAGCATGATGGACCCTCCACCAAATTGTACAGGTTCTTCACCTGGAGCAGGTTCTTCACCTGGAACGCTGTGTTCTTTTGCCACCATACAAAGCACTTCTGGTTTAACCAATTAACTCTATCTTTGTTTTATCTCTCCACAGCACATTATTCCAAAATCATTCTGGCTTGTCCAGATGAGCCTTTGCATACCTCAAAGGAATCTGCTTGTTGGCAGTTCGCAGAAAAGGCTTTTTCCACATCACCCTTACATTGAGCTGTTCCTTGTGCAAAGTGCGCTGGACTGTGGAACGATGTAGATTAACACCATCAGCAGCAAGATGTTCTTGGAGCTGTTTGGAGGTGGTCTGTGGTTTGTCTGTTAACATTCTAACCATTCTTTAGAATGGCCTTTGCCATTCAGATATTATTCTCGACCTATCACATCTTTCCTTCACAAGGACTGTTCCTGTGGCCCTCCATTTTCTAACTATATTTCTGACTATGGAGACAGAAACCTTAAACCTTTGTGATAACTTTTTGTATCCTTCTCCTAATTCATATTGATGAATTATCCTAGTTTTTAAGTCATTAGAGAGTTCTTTTGAGGTTCCCATGTTGCTACTTTCAAGTAGAGAATCAAAGAGAAGAGCACATCAATGATGTACACAATGATTTATAACTTCCACAAATTGTAAATACAGTTTTTCGCAGATTGGTGAACCTCTGCACATCTTTACTTCTGAAAGACTCTGCCTCTCTAAGATACTCTTCTTATACCCAATCCTGTTACTGACCTGTTGCCAATTAACCTCCAGCCATTTCTTTTTAGTAACACTTAGTTCCCAGCCTTTTGTTGCCCTGTCCCAACTTTTTTGAGATGTCTTGCGGCCATGAAATTCAAAATTTCCTTTATTTGTTCCTCTTAAAATGGTACGTTTATTCAGTTTAAACATTTTATATGCTTTCTAAGTTCTATTGTGAATAACATATGGGTTTATGAGATTGGCAAATCATTGCATTCTGTTTTTATTTACACTTATTTACATTTTACACAGCATCCCAACTTTTTTGGAATTGGGGTTGTAAAGAAAGCTTGTTAAAAGCACTGGTAGTCATTAAGATTTTCTGGCTGGCTCACCACTGTATGCCTGGGCCTCATAATGGTGTGATTTTCACTCAAGTCACAAGTGTCTATCACTCCAGCCTACCAATAATTAGTCCCATACTCGGCACAATCTCGCCAACTAATTAGCAAATTATGTTGAAAATAGCACCCCCCTAATTAATGGTTATTAATGCATTTCTGAAGTCACTGCTTTAATTAGCAAAGAATCGGAGCAAGCATTTCAATCCTGGCAGAGCTCTTCTCGTTCTCCCTGCAACTGCAACCCCCCACCATCTTTTTAACCATCCATGTAACATGTATCATTAAAAACACTCTGCCCCATTCCAGACACCAACCCAACCACCCACACACACGCACACACACACACGCACACATACACGCCTCCCCCCTGCACCCCCCCCCCCACCCCAAACACACACACACACACACAATCAACCATCAAAATGCCCATCACTGCCATCGCACTGTCAAATGGCCAAAAAGCACATTAGAGAGAATGATCAACGAGAGCGGTGGATTATTGAATAACACAAACAATTGAAGCTGGATCATTTGCCTGATTGGATGAAAAAAATAACATTTATTTTGCTTCCCTGAAAGAGTCACAAATTGGACCCATTATTGCATGCTGCAATCCATCACTTGCATTCTGCCCCCCTCTTTTCTTTTCTCATTTCCCTTTCTCTCTGTGCCTCTGTCCGTTTCCCCCTTTACTCTTTACTTTATCCCCCATTCCTTGCTTACCATAGCATCAAAGTCAAACAGTGCAGGAGTCTTAATGAAGTGACATTAATGAGCTTGTTGAAAGTTACAACTCAGTGCTTCAGTGTGCTGGCAAATATGTTTATTCTACAGTGTCATCAATGGCAAGGCCACACTGCACCTTTCCTACCTCCTTCTGTTTAAGGCTTCTTTGCCTTAAACAACTCTGCCTGTCGTTCTCTCCAATCTCCTTTCTCTGCCTTATGTACGGTCTACACAGCTGTATGCATGATAACACTGAGGTCACATATCTCTGGTTTAAATCATGTAGTCTGAATATCTCAATATATAGACTAAATATTTGGAAACTATCATGTTGACTACACATTTAAGCTTTATTAACTTATTTTTCTAGCCTCTGTGAGATGCTGACTAAGAACCTTTGTACAGAGCAGTGGCAGCAGTAAACTGAAACTGTGCTCCCCTCACTGACCTAAGGGTTGAAAACTAGGGGTGGGACTAGCAGCCTTGTTCATGACTGATTGGTCAGAAAATTGTGGCATGTTATATCCATAACATAATGTGCTATGGGTGCATGTAGAGTAACAGTGTTGTTGGTGGTTCACTTCCCCCTTTTTGTACCATACACAATGATCCATACTCTGTTGCCAGCATGTTCTTCCTCTCTCTCAAGTACAGTGCAAAGTGTAAAAGCATATAACGTATAAAACGCATGCAGAAAACCAACAATGCAGTAAAAAAAATAAAACACACACACACACACACACACACACAGACACACACACACACCATCCACATTATTAGGAACACCTGTACAATTACATATTCAATTATTTATCTAATCAGCCAGTCATGTGGCAACAGCGTAATGCAAAAAATCATGCAGATTCAGGGCAGGAGCTTCAGTTAATGTGCACATCAAACATCAGAATAAAAAAGTGTGCTGGATTGAGTATTTCAGAAATTGCTGATCTCCTGGGAAATTCACACACAACAGCCTCTAGAGTTTACAGAGAATGGTGCGAAAAACAAAAAACTTTGAGTGAGCGACAGTTCTGTGAATGGAAGCGCCTTGTTGATAAGATAGGTCAGAGGAAAATGGCCAGATTGGTTTGAGCTGCCAGGAAGTCTATAGTAACTCAAATAATCACTCTTTACAAGCATAACGATGCAAAAAATATTGAACCTGGTGGTGGATGGGCTACAACAGCAGAAGACCACATCAGGTTCCACTCCTGTCAGCCAAGAACAGGAATCTGAACAGTAGAAGATTAGAAAAAAAAGCACCATGTCTTTTTCTAGTCTTCAACCTAAAAATGGATGGCATCATCAGGTTATGATGATGATGTGGCATTTTTACTTTTGTCACTGTGACTGTACCACTTGTGTCTGCTGTAGGAGGAAAATAAACTAAAAACTCCTTTTGGCTTCTCTTTGCACTGGTTCTTTAAATCTCTGTGGTCTGAATGTAGTTTTTGGATCTGTTCCTCCTTTTCTGGGGACCCATTTTAGATTGCTAATGTACTGCTTAGTGCACTTCCTCCCATCATCCACTGTGAACTCCAGGGCAGCTCTCTGGTTAGGTTCCAATGAGGAATCTTTAAATTCATGATCCGAGTTGACCTTTTCTGTGGCTTGGTTTCCATTGTCAGAGAGCTGGATTGTTCCATTTTGGAGGAGGGATAGAGAGGGCACTTGTAAAGCTGCCTTCTGCTTCTACTTTGCAGGTGAGTGCGTGCCAGCATGTTGTTATTGCTCAGTGGTCGGTGTGTAAGCCGTTTTCTGCTGAGCCCCCATGTGTGGCCTGAGAAAAATATAGCACTCATGGATCCTACACTCGGCCAAGTAGCTCTGCTCAGTAGGGGGGCATGACTAATACAAATATACAGCAGCAGCTTAGCACAGCTCGTAAAAAAGTGACAACATAGTTAACCAGGCTCCTAAAAGCACACACACACACACACACACACACACACACACCTACACTTGGGCCCAGTGCCACATGCAAACTCCTGTAACCCCAGTGCACAGAGCAGGAACCCTACAATAAGTCACGGCCAATCTCCCTAAAGCTGCTGCAGGGCCAAATCAGAAAACAGTGTCTAAACCTGGCATGACTCACCACACACACACACACACACACACACACACACACACACACACACACACACACACACGCACACACACACACATACTCAGCCTGCAGGACCTCAGGGCTAATCTTGCACACTCGAGTGGTACACCTGGTTGATGTTAAGAGGGTGCAGTTATAGTCAATTACTAAACCATATAAAATACTTGCCACCCGATCCTAGGGCGTAATTGGAAACAGCTTTGACGTGCCTGGGGTCAAAACAACGATAGTGGAGCTGTATTTTGAGCCACCCAAACCCCAGTATCATCCCTTTCCACCCCCTCCCCATTAGCCCGACAACCCCCCCAACCCCCACCCCTCTTCAAACCCCCGAACCCCCAAACCCCCAAACCGCACACACAGGCACAAGCTATCAGGTCAGGGCCCTGGTTGCTGTATGCTGTGCCAGAGTTCTGCTGGACAGAAGGACGCAGCAGGATGCTTTTGTCCTTTCTCACCCCTGTCTTTCTCTCAGTCTGCATCTCTACCTATCTCCCTTCTGCTTTGTTCTGACATGTCCAGTGCTCTCACCTCCTCACCTCATCCTCATCAACCACGATGCATCTGCCTTTACCAATGGCGGTTACAGATTGTTGAAGTTTAACTGCTTTTTTCTTAGTTATGTTGTGGAAAATGCCAAAAATGCATATGCATCTGTTAAATTATAATTCAGTTATTAATTTTAAGACATATTATTCACGATTCAACTATTAACAAAGATGTAATTTTGAGAAGTGCATCTATACCTGCCAATGTGTCCTGGAACAAACATAGTCAGTAGTGATTGTGACTGTGTGATTCAGAGAGGTCACTGGAGTCTATATCTTCTATGTGCCACTGCTGCCCTCTGTTTCCTGAACCCTTTACTCAAGGTCACTGGGTATCTGTGTGATGTCTGTCTGTCTGTCTGTCTGTCTCTCTCACTACAGAGACCAGTAACTTCCTGTCTCGCTATGGTACCTCTTCCAAGCACATCACAACTGCCTTATCCTATCTGTTTCCTGTACGTGTCAACTTACATGCCTGTTAAAGAAGAGACCAGTGGCGCCATTTTACTGGGGCCAAAGACATGGAAAAAAGAGGGATAAGATGGAGGTAAGAAGGGGCAGGAATATGACAGATATAGATACATTACTACTTTACTAAGACAGGAAATGTCTAGAGAAAAAAATACTTGAGTCTGTACACAGGATTAATTCAGGGCTTACTCAGGGTACTGTTCATCACTGCATTATTGTATTGTTTATTTTAATACAGACAAATTAATTAACATAAATTTTCGCTCCAATTTACGTGTTCTTCTGCTGTGTGCACAATTTAAAAAATGAGAGAATTTTTTTTGCCTTTAGTTTATTTGATAAATGTATTATTAACTTAATTAGATTTTCTTTACTTCTGCTAAACACTCATCAACTGTTCAGGTAAAGCATAATTCTGTATTTTTATGACATAAAGTGATTTGCATTTGAGTACCATTTATAGTGAAAGCATACCGACTTCTCTGCAGACCACAACATGCCTTTCCCCAATATTTTGAAACTTGAAACAGGAAGTAATGTTATGTCCAACCAATCATGTTGCGGGAGTGGATCACTTTCACATGCTTTCTAAATAAACCCCATGATGCTCACGCTTCCCATAGCATTCATTTTTCAAAGATCAGTTCCCTGGATTGACCCAGGGTTTTAAAAATATGTTCACACTTACAATAAAATAATAAAATCAAAAAGTGCTCTGTAAGTAGGCTTTGTCCACAAGCACAATTCTTTCTATAAAATGCCAAAACCAGCAACAAAATAATAGGCCCAGTAGTTATGTGTCATAATATACAGTCAGACTACCAGGTTTAGAGAGCCAATAGATGTAGAGTATATAGTCATGCACCTGTGTTCTACCTCCTCTGACCAAAGTGGGACAAAGTGGGACAGAATATGACTATGGACTGGACAGTGTAAAGGAGAATAAAAGTGTGGGGGAGGTGGAGGCCCAGAGATCAGAGGTCACTCCTTTGTCTGTCTATCAGGTATTTGTGGCATACCACATTGATTGACAGATGACATTACTCCTTCATCCTTCCATCCCACACTCCGCCCTCCTTTCATGACTGGATGGACAGAGGGGTGATGGTTATCCAATCAGAAAAAATGTCAGAATCCAGACACTGTCCAAAAGCCATTCGTCCACCCCAGAATTTCTCCATATCACCATCTCCCTTTATGGAGAACAGGTTTGCCTCAGTTTTGAGTACTTCGCTTTCCTCAAGAATGGAGGAGAAGCATGCTGAGAGGGGAGGACGGCATGATTTAATGGGGTTATGGGCTCCTATTCTAGAAGGTTCCATAAATCTCATCATACTGCTGAAATACATCACTGAGACACATTAAGCTTGGTTATGTGTACACACACACACATGCATGCACGCACACGCACACACGCGCATACACGTGCAGGCACACAGACACACACACACACACACACACACACACACACACAAAGGGCCAGCAGACAAAAGAGTCTGGGTTCTTTGAGAATGGTGATGTCTACAGTAGACAGAGATTGAGTGATTAGGCTACAGTGACAGAGCAGAGGTGAGCGGCACTACAAAGCCTTTATCAGCTGCCACTGGCACAGTCTTGTTGGCTTTCATTGGAGACACCAACCAACCATGATCATTCATCTGTTATGCATTCACTTGTTCATCTTTTCCTTAATTAATTTGCCCACTAAGTCACTTACTTACCTCTCATCACTAATTATTTAAGACATTCATTAGTACAATAAGATGGCACAATGCTCCTGTCCTTCTAATCTGATATTAGCCATAATCCTGACTGATATTTAAATTTCTGCCCATTTCCATCCATGACTCTCCTTCCCTACTATTAATCCGAATGTTTTGTTACATTTTCAACACTGTGAATGCAGTTAACTTAGTTGTTAATAAATAATTTATCATAATTTTAAGGAGTTATAAAGGTGCATCTCAAAAAAAAAAATTCATATCGTGGAAAGGTTCATTTTTTCCCCGTAATTTAATTCAAAAAGTGGAACTTTCATATATTAATTCATTACACATAAAGTGAAATATTTGAATCATTTTTTTGTTTTAATCTTGATGATTTCAGCTTACAGCTCATGGAAATCAAAAATCCAGTATCTCAAAATATTAGAATGAAGAATTTATAATACCGAAATATCGACCTTCTGAAATACTTGGTAAGGGCTCCAATTCTCCAAGGCTCCTTTTGCATGAATTACTGCATCACTGTGGCGTGGCATGGAGGCAATCAGCCTGTGGCACTGCTGAGGTGTTATGGAAGCCCGGGTTGCTTTGATAGCGGCCTTCAGCTCGTCTGTATTGTTGGATCTGGTGTTTCTCATAGATTCTCTATGTGGTTCAGGTCAGGCAAGTTGGCTGGCCAATCAAGCACAGTAATACCACGGTCAGTAAACCAGTTACAAGTAGTTTTGGCACTGTGGGCAGGTGCCATGTCCTGCTGGAAAAGTAAATGAAGCATGAAGCGCTCTAAAATCTCCTGGTAGACGTTGCATCGACTCTCAACTTGAGAAAACACAGTGGACCAACACTAGATGATGTGGCACCCCAAATCATCACTGACTGTGGAAACGTCACACTGGACTTCAAGCAACTTGGATTCTGTTCCTCTCCACTCTTCCTCCAGACTCTGGGACCATGATTTCCAAATGAAATGCAAAATTTACTTTCATCTTCCCCATGATTGTGGATCTGATTAGATCTCTTCTCAGGTCGACATTTTTGTATTATTCTAATATTTTGAGATACTGGATTTTATATTTCCATGAGCTGTAAGCTGTAATCAAGATTAAAACAAAAGGCTTGAAATATTTCACTTTATGTGTAATGAATCTAAAATATATGAAAGTTCCACTTTTTGAATTAAATTATTGGAAAAAATGAACTTTTCCACGATATTGCACGAAATGGGATGAGATGCACCTGTAGACTGCATCCAGTTAAATTATTGAAATAAAAAAAACATTTGCAGCAATAATTATGCTTAGTAAAATGTAAAAGGTAAAAAAAAGAGTGTGAAAAAATATCTTGTGCATATTATCATGGTTCTGTGAGAAAAGATCCAACTAATTACTTTCATTGGGCATCTGTGTGTGTGTGTGTGTGTGTGTGTGTGTGTGTGATATCTGATACACTGTTCGTGGAGTCAGCTCAGTGTGTTTGCATTGCTGCATGTCAGGCTGAACTATGCTACTGCTCTGCTGTTTATATATTCACTAGAAGGAATGAGAGCTAAAATGACTTTATGTAGCTAAAATGAAGGGTTTGGGCTTTTCCTCTGAGCAGAGTGGCCTCTCACCACACTGTGCTAGCACACTTTTATTTGCAAATGCAGGTCTCCCCTTCAATAAGACAGAAAGAAGCATCACATCAGAACTGTTATGGCACTGGAGTCCATTTATATTCCTCTGTTCAGCAGAGGCCTGCCTCACTCCTCCCTCATTTGTAAAGAAATAAAAACAAAACAATCTCTGTAATGCCTGTTCCTTGACGCCCCCACTGGTGAGCAATGGCACACATTACTACTTCATTCCACACAAAGGACATTACTGCAACAGGGCCATGGAATATAAACCAATGTCCTGCCAACAAGAAGTTGAATAAAGTTTCATAAAGTAGCACTGAATGCCATACAGGCTGGGTGGGCTGACCTTTCCCCCAGCTTGAGTTCAAAAAGCCCACTGCTCTTGGCACGCCCTCTTAGAGAGAGATAAGCACATAGGCAGGGCTACATATGTGCAGCTCATGCTTGACTGAATCACAAAATGACCAGCCAATTGCCTTCATTATTGTGGGTTGGGCTCCTGACCTCCCCCCATGGCTTCCTTTTTTTGACCCAAGCCTTTAGTACTGCCTGCCTCAAAAACATTAAGCAAATTACTCCTTCTCTACGTAGGCTACCCTCCACTAGGCCAGCTCATTAGCTGTAAGACCAATGGAAACCAAATAATTACAAACCTTTCCTTGCAGTTCCAAGATGCCATCAAAACGGTTACAACCAGAAGGCAGATTTCTGGGCCAAATAACTTATTTCGTTTTCTGGGCAACAGAAATGAGGAGCTGGGCGAGTTAATACAGGGTGCGGCAGTCTGGCGAGATTGGCATCGAGACTGGCATCACTAGCATTCTCCAGACTTCAAAAGCCTCTCAGCATCAATTAAACACCACCACTAGACGCCCACTGCTGAAGATCGTCGCACTGATTATGCTGATTATATAATGTCTCTTGTTCTTGTGTATAGCACAAATCAATCTTTATTTCCATCTTCATAATTGCAGTGGCAGAGGATGTGCTTCCTTATGCTGCCATGTGTACTCCATACAACAATGTCAGCATGGTTTTGATTAAAAAGTGAACTTATAATTCTCTATGTACAAGTGGTTCTTCATTGACCCCTACACTCATTCAAGTGAACAGCCGACAACACAATACTGTACAGTACATCAGCAGTGCAAAGCATCCCTGATATTTCAGAAATTCACAGAGGTCAAAAATAATGTCAAAATGACAGATGGTGAGAGATTAGCTCATTTTAAATCTGTGTAACACTGATGTCTGAAGTGCTTTGAAGAAGCTGTTCTCCTCTGCCAGTGTCCACTCACCTAATGAGTTTCGTTTTTGTTTTGTTTTTAGTGTGTTTAAACACCTATTTTGAGGGTATTTGTTGAACTTACTAAGCAGCATGTTTGACTGTTTCTTTTATCTGTTATTTCTTGAGCCATGGTCTGGACCCTGATTGTTTTGCAACATGAGCACCTGGAGGCAGGTGTTTTGGCAGGAAGATGTGCCTGAGAGACAGAAGGTGGGGGACAGTGAAGGTTCACTGCAGGGACAAACAACAGGCTGCTTAGCAGTGCCAGCGGCATCCTCTTCACCACAACAAGCTACCCCGCTATGCCATTGTCATCTGTGACCGAGCATCCCGCAGGCTATGGGGACACATTCAACTATGGAATCATAGCAGACATCAGTTGTCTGACAAAAGGAAAGGTGCATGATGCTTAGAAAATGTGATAATGTGAAATTTCCCTTAAGAAATCAAAAAGAAAACTGACCACACAGTAGTCTTGTGCACATTTTCAATGCATCTCTACATATACTTGGTAACAACCAGGAAGATAAGGTCACTTAATTCTTCTCTACACTCTCCTCAATGTTTTTTAAGGGCTCACTGGATAATTAGGTGTTTGATAGGGAAACATTCTGTTGTTCTACATAGAACCTTTGCAGGTTCCCGAGAGGGACAGCCAAAGAATCTTTAAGAATGTAGTCCTACATTTCTGCTTCACTCCAACCTTCACGGAGTGCCCTAGAACTCTAAACACAGCAGCTTCTAGAGAAAGGCTGAGAGAGAAAGAGTGAAGAACAGGACTGTATGGGGTCTGGAGAATTTTCCTTTTGTGGTGTTCCTTCACCACTTTCAGATGTGTGAGCATGAAAAATACATCACTCCCTCACCCACACTCTCCAAGAAGTCCAATTCATGTCTATGTCTGATTTATTTTGTGACCATGTGGGGTTTTCACTCAGATGGGTCATTACCTACTTTGCAGACAAGTACACAATTCTGGAAAGTGAGCCATAATAATGTTTGCTAAGGTGATGAAGGGAAAGTGAAAGAAGGCTTTCATGTTGCCGCCTCACAAACAGGACATGAAAGCAGTCTTGCCAGAAGGAGTGTCCCTCCTTCTGAAGCTGCTGCTAATCAAAGATGCAGTTATTTAGTATACATCACAGGAAGAGATGTGTCACACACACACACCAAACCCTGATGTCACAGTACAGAGTTTAAAATATACAATCCATACAACTAAAACACTATATTTGATTTTTTAAAATTATACCATTTTTAAATGGTAAAATAGATTAGGTGCATGAAATGAAATTTCATGACGCCTAAAACTGACAGCACTTAAAATGTAATGTTGTGTCCGACTTTCATGTTATCCATTATGTGCCAAAAGAATTAAACATAGTCACACTTTTCTAACAAATATCACGCACACACACACACTCTCTCTCTCTCTCTCTCTCTCTCTCTCTCTCTCTGTAGTTCTTGTGGCATGTTGTGGGCCAATAGATATCTTGATAATGAAGGAATGAAGAATAGGAAATAAGGAAACACTAGGAAATGAGCAGTAGCCACAGGAAGCTGTAGCCCTCATAAAGCTTATTATTCAGCCTCGGTCATTGTAACTCCAGGCACACAAGGATCCTGCCAGGATATAGAGGTTTATAGAGGAACACTAGAGGAAGCCTGTATGTGTTTTCCATTTCATTTTAACTTGCAGGTCTCAGCTTTGCTTCCAGTTCAGTCCATAGATTTATAATGGCATTTGGTGGACTTCCCTGACCAAGTCATGACCAAGACAGAGAGAAAGACAGACAGAGAGAGGAACAGAGAGAAAGCGACATGAAACATATATGTATTCCATCTAATTTCAAATGTGAGATTATACATACTGTTGTAGCACTGTTCCAGTCTGTATGGGTATATATGTTTGTTTGTGTGTGTACATTACTGTATAAGTAAGTTTTACATGTGTGTCCTGCAAAGCATTCAATGGCATAAAATTGTGGCAGGCATATATTCTTCTGAATGTGCGTATGTGCTAACATCATGTGTGTCTTGCAATCTCCCTGATCTATACGATCCTTTCTATAATTCTGTCATTCCCTTATGACAGTCCAATCACTTGCTCAAAATAAGCAGTTATAAGAACCAATCATGATACATCAGTTTCATGTAACTGATTTTGGCTGATTATGGCCAAATGAAATTTAGTGGATGTAAAGTCAGTTTAACTGACCTTTAGTGCTGTTTGACTGAGACCTTGATGTAAAAGGTTTGGCAAAACTGCAACTTATCCATTTGTGGGGATTTTATTTTCATGACCTACTTATGTTGGTGTGTATGTATGCTGCTATAGCTAACACTGCCCTTTCATGTGATTATTAATGTAACTGAATAATAGAGGGCATTATAATAATGAATAAAAAAGAATGTTAGTAGTCTGGAGACAGTAGGTAACATTAGATAACATTAGTAACATTAATGTTGTGATTTCTTTATTAAAGGCTGCTGCAGGCAACATGCTACCTCAGTGTGACATGCATGGCAGAGAATGTTTTTTTTTTTCTTTCATATCAGCGCATGTATTAACATTTGTAAGGGCATTCAGACTGCTTGCATAAGCAGTACTTTTATGCTTATGTACCCTCTAAAGTGTCCTTGGCCACTCTTTGTCCATCCAAATTATACAGTATTGTTGTGGAAAAATATTGTGTAACCAGATTGATTCTTATGTTTATTAACAGTTAAATTTATATGACTATACAAGAAAGGACAGTAATCTGTCCATACTTCAGGAGCCAAACTGTACATTCAAAAAAAAAAGAAGATATATGTATGTGTGTGTGTGTGTGTGCGTGTGTGTAATTTTAGAAAAGAGCTAATTATTTGAGATAATAAATAAATAAATAAATAAATAAATAAATAAATAGCCATGTGTGAAAAAAAAAGAAGGGCTTGTTATAACAGTATATCATGGCATGGAACAGTTTTTAATGTCCCATGTCTGGTCCCCTTCTAACCTCATTATCTGTCTGTTGAATTTATACACTCTCATTTCCTCTGGCCCATGCACAACCCCGGTCTGGAAGTGAGCAGAACACACACAACACAGAAGATCTGCTAACAGCTGCACTGCAACCCATCTATGCCCCAGTCACTGCTCACCACAAATAGTAGTGCAGGCAGGTCAGAGTACCAAAGCTCAGATCAGTGGCACTTCAGTGACATTCAACATTTCAACCCTGAGTTATCAAGCCAGCAGCATTATGTCAGCTTAGCTTGATGAAACATATAGAAACATTGCTCCTAATACTAAGCCCTGTGATATCCGTTCCGACCTTCCCCCTCACTGGTTTGAGGGAGCAAAAACAGACACTCGATGTGGCTGTAATCCTTTGAGGCAAAGCTGACTGAGAGCACCTAGAACAGGTTTGTCCTGGTTTCATTAATGAGGCTGAATTTCCCTCTACTGGTCCCAGGAGGGAGCGCTCTCTGTGCATATTAAAATCCTTCCCAACTTTCACAAGTAATAAAGTAAAAGGGTATAAATGTGTGTGTGTGTATTTTTCTGCCCTCCCACTCTTCTTTTTTTCTCTTGTGTACCTGCCAAGACAGGATGGTTTCATGGGAACTAATTAACCTCACCTGTGTTAATTACTGCCGCAAACCAATCAGCTGCTCCAACGCTAATTAGCCATGATTTTTTTTCTGTGATGGCTGGCTGCAAGTTGCCATGATGACACTCATCACTGCAGGAGTCAAAAGAAAGGTGTGTGTGTGTATATATATATATATATATATATATATATATATATATATGAATATGAGAGAGAGAGAGAGCTACATTCATGCTCCTCATTTCATTTAGTGGTAAAGAGGCAGTGAGGGTAATCAATGCATTGAGTTAATCAATCTGCCAGAGAGAGAGAGAGAGCACGTTACAATTTTTTCACCTAGTCCAACACTCCACATGACCATCTAAATCTTTCTCCATTGATTTACATTACACACAATTACAAATTCATAACTAAGGGAAAAGCAGTATCACCTCAAAAACGTCTCTCCTGTATGGGATTGATTGTTTTCAGCAAGCATCAGTAGTGGGAGAGAACCTACTGATTTGTTTGACCACTCCCACCGTTCCACTGACACACATACACACACACACCCTCCCACCATCATCTCAGTGAAACACACTACAGTTCCTGCTCCTCAACACTGCCACTCAGAGAAATGGGGGGGGGGGGGGGGGGGTGTTAATTCACTTTTTTCAAGCAATTGTATTTGTTACTGAAATGAGTCGAACGGCAGGATGTTATTGCTGGATGTAAATTCTATTTCATGGGGGGAAATAAAGGGCTAATAAAGCAGAGAACAGAGACACCAGAGCACTGCTATCATCTCAATGTGCACTGCGAACAGAATGAACTTTCATTAGGAATCATGTATACAACAGACCTATGCAGACCCCCATAACCCCCTATGGAGGGGGAGTAGTAGAGTAGGAATAGTGTGTCAAAAACCCTGCAAAATAATTTTAAAGGACAGTTATATTGGAATTTGTTTTAATACTTTTCTCTTTATCATCAGGGTGATTAGGGCAGATATTTACCTCGAGGAAACAAGGAAGTTGGAATATTACACCATAATCATCTGCATTAAATCACAGGTAAGAGTATGTGTTATTTAACTTCAGTGTTTTACTTTATTATGTATACCTAGATCAATCTCTCTCTCTCTCTCTGTGTGTGTGTGTGTGTGTGTGTGTGTGTAGTAGTAGTAGTAGTAGTAGTAGTAGTGTATCCTACTACAACAGTCCTTCCTGCAGAAACTCTGTTGTTATTGTATATCTGTGTGTAGTGTATATACACTGACTGGTCACTTCAATAAGAACACATGTACACCTTCATGCAATTACCCAGTTTAATAAGAACACATGTATTCATGTACAACCCCAATTCCAAAAAAGTTGGGACAGCATGGAGTCATTTGAAAATTCTATTCATCCTGTACTATGCTGAAAACACATTATTAACACATTATTTGATTTTTCCCTTTGTGAATTTAACTTATTTTTGAAAATATACACTCATTTCAAATTTGATGACTGCAACACACTCAGATGAGACCGAACTTATGTTTGAAAATATACACTCATTTCAAATTTGATGACTGCAACACACTCAGATGAGACCAAACCCAGAGAAGTCGGCGGCGCTTCTGGACAGTGTTGATGTACGGCTTCTGCTTTGCATAGTAAAGCCTTAACTTGTATCTGTGGATGCAGCGGCGAATGGTGTTGCCTGACAGAGGTTTACCAAAGTATTCTCGAGCCCATATCAGGATATCCATTACAGACTCATGACGGTGTTTAAGACAGTGACGTCTGAGGGAACTTTAATTTGAATCTTTTAATTATGTTGTGCACTGTAGAAGGTGAAATGCCCCAAATCCTACCGATTTGTCTTTGGGGAATGTTGTTCTCAAAGTGTTGGATTATTCGCTGATGCATCTGTTGGCAGATTGGCGAGCCTCGACACATCCTTGCTCTTGAAGGACTAGGCCTTTTTTGGAGGCTCCTTATATACTATAATTAGACGATTGCCTCACCTGTTTTACATCACCTTCTTATGTCAACTTGTCACATTGTTATTAGTCATAAATTGCCCCTGTCCCAACTTTTTTGGAACGTGTTGCATGCATCAATTTCAAAATAAACGTTTATCTTCAAAAAACTATGCAGTTGATTAGATAAAACATCAAATACCTTGTCTTTATACTTTTTTTGTTTAAATACAAGTCAAAGTACATTTACAAATCACTCCTCTTTATTTTTATTAGCATTTTCCATACCGTCCCAACTTTTTCAGAAAGTACTTACCCTGTTTACCAATCAAGTAGCAACAGTGTAATGTATGAAGTCATGTAGATACAACTCAAGAGCTTCAGTCAATGTTCACATCAAACATCAGAATTGGGGGAATTGTGATCTCAGTGTCTTTGACCATGGCGTGGTTGCAGGCCCGGACTGGCCCTAGGGAGCATCGGGAGAATTCCCGGTGGCCTGACAGCTGATTATGTCTTGCCATATGTGAGGTTGAAAAAAAATATATTAAATTTTCACAGTAAGGTGAAGAGAGTCAAACTGGCACTAGCTCTGAGCAGTGGTCACACTTCAGGGTTAACCTGAGATGACAGGTAGAGGTAAATTAAGAGAAATTAAATATGTTTTAATATATTTGTATCAAATATAGTATGGTTAAACCTCAGGTATTTTAAATATTTTTAAGTCTCCAAAAAAAAACAAAAAAAAACCCATTGCCCTAATGTGATACATTAAATTTAAGTAAAATAAATTTTGATTCTGTGCTCACAAATTACAGTGAGGTTAAACAGGTTTCATGTTCCAACAATGTGGATACAGTTCTGTTCACAGCATACATGAAAAATGGCACAAAAAATGGTCTTTTCTTTACCTCTCTTCTGCATTTAATGTACTTTTGTGAGTGAAAAGTTGAGAGTTACTGGCAGCTTTGCACTTCTGGTGTTTGTTAAATGCTTGGCATAGCCATGTAAACTGATATAAATTAGGACTGCTTCACTACCTCTTGGTTTTGTGTTTATGTTTTTATGGGATGGCCATACTGTGTGCAATAAATTTAATTTAGGAAAGAAAAAATAGGGTTGTCAGTGGTTTAAAAATTTGTTGTGGGTGTATGGGGTGGCCTGGATGAGTATAAGACTCCCTGCCTGAAATTATATCCCAATCCGGCCCTGCATTGTTGTTAGTTCCAGACAGGCTGGTTTGAGTATTTCAGAAGATGTTGATCTCCTGGGATTTTCACACACAACAGCCTCTGCAGTTTTCAAAACAACAGCCAGTAAGATACAGTTCTGTCCGGTGTGTTTGTGCCCACTGTAGCCTCAGATTCTTGTTCTTGGCTGACAGGAGGAGAACTCAGTGCTCAATGCTTCTCCTGTTGTAACTCATCCACCTCAATGTTGTAGTGCAGTTCAACATGTCATGTGTTCTGAGAAATGTATCTGCTCACCAGGATTGTAAAGAGTGGTTATTTGGACCATTCTATGTAAACTCTAGAGACTGTTGTGCATGAAAATCCCAGGAGGCCAATCATGCCACGGTCACTGAGATCACATTTTTCCACATTCTGATGTTTGATGTGAACATTAACTGAAATGATTGGGCTGTATGTGCTGATTTTATGGATTTTGGCTGACTGGATAATTGTATGAATGAGCAGGGGTACAGCTGTTCCTATTAAAGTGGCTGGTAAGTGTACATAATGTATCTGCACATTCATGCTCCATGTGTGTTCTAGCTGCTTGTACCCAAGTGCTTGATTAAATATTGGAGTAAGCACGTTAACAGGACATCATGTATTTCCAACAAGAAGCCCATGCCCAGGATTCTGACATCATCAATCATTCATTCTCTCCAGGTTCTGTAATATATTGAATTTGATTTAGCTGGAACCCTAAAGTTCATATCAAATGCACTCAATATTACTTGTAGAGACAGCAAAAGAGAATAGAGTGCATATTTGTCTGCAAGCCTGTGTGTGTGTGTGTCTCCTTCCTCCACAAGGCCTTGAGTGTGTGAGAACCTCTGTCCTAATGCAATATAGATGAAGCAGGATGCAGGCCTTACATATATTGATAGACTTGTGCAGTAGTAAATTATAAATCCACATCGATTTAGCCCTGATCCTACCCAATACACCAAATCTCTCTCTCTCTCTCTCTCTCACACACACACACACACACACACACACACACACACACACACACACACACCACTTGCCAGCTATAAACTCACGAAAGTAGAAGTGTACCAGCCATCTTAGAAGGCTGTCTAACAAATAACACCAGAGTGAGCAAATGAGACAGGTACAAGAGCTGGTGTATTATTAATTACACACACGCACACACACACACACACACACACACACACACACACACACACACACACACACACACACACACACACACACAGAGAGAGAGAGAGAGAGAGATATATAGAGAGAGAGCACCTTCAATGCCTCTTTGCTCTTCCTTTCCTCAGCCAATGTTTTATCCAGGTGCACTTGCATAAGCATGCTGAAAACACTCACACACACACAGCCTGACAGCCTGCTGAGACTGCAGTATACACACAACCCTCCTGTTCCCTGATCAGTTCTCTCTTGGGACATGCAGACTTCTTGAAGGATATCCCTCCTGCCTCTCTGCTGTCTCCCTCTCTTCATCTATTCCCTGTTTCTGCTCCTAAGCCCTCTTCAAAGGCAGTGGTGCGATTTGAAAATAAAGGACCTTGGCTGAGGGGCCCTTTTATGTTACGAGCCGTCTTATTAGGTGGATGTTTTCCAGCCCTTGCACTCCCTTGATTCGATACAATTTCCTAATGAATCTCCAAGGCTTTGCTTATTCCTGACATTCAGGTGCAAAGAGTATCACGGTGGAGAAGAGCCCAGACTTATCTCTGATACTCCAGAAGAATAGGAGCTGTTACAGACATTAGCAGCACAATACTTAGAAAAAGCTAAAAGATCACATTCCTAACCTTTTTTATTATTATTATTATTTGGATCCTATTCGGATCCTATTCGTCTTCTATCCTATCCACACAGTTCTGTCAAATTCAAATGCTGTAATGTGTTTTTTTTATGTAAACATTCTGTCCATTTTTGTCCTCTTCCTGCACTCCCCCACCTTGTTATCTCTCTGTGTCTCAGTTCGCTTCCTCTTTTCACTCTCTCGTTCCTTCACTTTCTGCTCAAGTGAAATTTGTCCTGCTCTTCAGAAATCTCAAGAGGCCCTTGTAGTTCAAGAAGAGAGGGCTCGTGCCAAATCCATTGTGTGAGTAGGTGTGTGTTTCTGTGTCTCTCTGGAGATTTTTTTTTCCAAATTTCATGTACTAGACCAGTTGTTCTCAGTCCCAGTCCTGGTGATCCCTTGGAGTGCACTCCATTTTAGTTACTTCTGCATACCAGAAACATTTTTTCAAAACCTAAAGAACTCCCTTAAAATAATATTCAAGAGCTTTTCTTTTAATCTCTATCTATTGCATCTGTTCCCTCTTAAAAAAGGGGGTTTTCTGTTTTTTTCCTAGGGTAAAATAGGTTTTTACTTAGAATGCTAAAAGTGAGGGTTTCTTTCATGTTCCAGCTAGAACCTCTTTATGAAGCCAGAATTGTTAACTGGCTAAAGAACCCCTGAGGAACCCTTTCTAAGATTGTAGTGTGCAGATTATTATCATGGATAAGAATTTTGACACATTTTCTAACAGTAACCTGTTTTTAATGGGAGGACAGTTGTTGGGGTGTGTGCAGAGTTTGCATGTCTCCCCGTGCTGCGGGGGTTTCCACTGGGTACTCCAGTTTCCTCCCCCAGTCCAAAGACATGCATGGTAGACTGATTGGCATTTCCAAAGTGTGTGTGTATGAATGGGTGTGTGAGTGTGTATGTGATTGTGCCCTGTGATGGATTGGCACCCCGTCCAGGGTGTACCCTGCCTTGTGCCCAATGCTCCCTGGTATAGGCTCCAGGTTCCCCGCGACCCTGTAGGATAAACGGTATAGAAAATGGATGGATGCAAAACATATATACATGTATTGCTACTGTAGTGTGCAACAGAAGGACTGTCCCACCTTACACTGCAACTTTAATCAGACACGCAAACACAAGTCAGTGTGACATATGTGTGCAAGGGTGTTAAAAGGCCTGCTTCAGCAAGACGGCAGCTATAAGGACACTGATGGATGTAGAAGGTCTGTGGAGAAGTGTTAAAGCAGTGTTCTCATAGGAAGCAGAGCAAACACCCCCCCCCAAATAGCAACTTCTCTGGCACTGACCAATTACATCATTCCAGCCTGACAAACGACTGCAGCGTCCCAAATCCTGCAGCAAGCAGCCCCCAAGAGGATAGGGCACCCTTAATGACTGATTCTTACTATAAACAATCCATTTCTGAATTGCTGCTCAAAAAATTGTGTTCCATGTCAGACTCAGCCAAATATGACGTCACAGTAAAACTTAGTCCATAGCCTGTTCTATCTGGTAACTTCTCTCGCTCGTATGAACTTTCTGTCTAATAACATAACTGCAAGGCTGCGTTATTGGGTCAATTTTTCAGAGTTGTTTGCTGTAATGTCATTGCACACCACGACTCCCCCTAAATAAATTGTGTTTCATTTCTTGAAGCGGTAATTTCCATTGCTCATTAGAGAGTGCGGCAGCGGGCAGGCCTGCCGCTGCAGGGTCACTGGAGGCAGATCAGGAGGTAATGAGCACAGGAACTAAATATTACAACCACCATTTAGTGTTCCCAAAGCCCACCATTACACACACTTAACTAATACTGCCAGTTCTCGCAATTATCTCCTCCTCGCTAGCTTTTAACATCAGCAAATAATATGCAGCCATAAAATTGGGCAAATGTGATGTATGATCGTTTGTTGTGATGGAAGTAATGTGTGTGTGTGTGTGTGTGTGTGTCTATATGGAGGAGGGGTTTTTTTTATTGTGTAAGTGCATAATTGTTTTTTCTAATGATACTTTTTTTCTATTTAATAAGCGACTCCTCAAAGCTAAAGAAGTAGCTACAATTGTTTCAACAAATTTTCTTTAAACGGTTTTGCTGAGGGATGGGGTAATATAATTTAGTGATGTTCTAAGCTAACTAAGTTAAGAGTAGAGGGAGGGAGTGCACAGTAGAATGTAAACGCTGCTCACAAAGCAAAACTCATAAAGGTGAGGGATGGGATATAAGGTTTAAACAAAGCAGCCATTGAATTCCAATAGAGCTGCATTGCTCAATTCATTTTTTGAGAGAGCACAACACTGAGAAGACTGAACAGTGTACACCAACACATGCATGCACACACTCCAGGCCACATTTATCAGTTCAATTAAGCCAGAGCTATAGAGCTAGCCCTATTTAACGTCCCTTACTGAGAGAGAAAAGCAGTGACGGCCACACAGCTGGTGTATCTGTTTCCAATAGGAGCCCTCTGTTCTCTGGAGTGTTATCGATTGGCCACTGATGGCACAGCAGCCAGACACAAAGCTAAACTAATTAAGGTGTGAGCTGGAACGCTGGCTCGGATGTGGGCTGAGCGCACATTCAATTATCATGTGGGCATAACAATGCACTGGCAAAAACACACACACACACACTGGACACACCGGACCACACCTCCTAATTAAGGATGTGGGTTGAATATACATATTGTAACTGGAATGGAGGTATAAGGAACTGAACAGGAATGAAGATGAATAAAGGCCACATGCATATACCTGCACACATAAGTGGACACTTTATAGAGCTATATAGCAGCAGACTTTGGACTTTCACACTGTTGACCTGAGCCAGTGCATGCACACAACTCCAGTAACTCGCACAGCCACAAACCTGCAGAAAATCAAATCAATCAGAGGCTGTCATTTTGCATGAGATGCACGTTTACATAACAATTACAGAAACTTGAAGAGATGTGAGACATTTTCCTTCTTATCCTGAACAAAATACAAGCAATATACATTTGGTGTCTGATTTTTGTTTCTTCCATTTTTTGCACTGGAGCTATAGCACTGTTGTAGCTAACAACTGATGGAAGTCTCACCAAAAATAAAGTCCAAAAATAAGTCAAAATCTTCATATCCATGTTTGAAACAAGAAATTGGCTGTCCACACTGTCCACAGCAATCAGCTACACAGTGAATTTTTGATCAAGTTATATATTAGTGTCACAGCATCTTTAAGCTTATCATCCAATCTGTGTGACTACTGAAGAACTAGATGTGATCTATTTACAAGATGTGAGCATATATTTATGGAAAAAAATTTTGACTTTTACTTATAAGCGACATAGCTCCAGGGCAAAAACCTATACTGTAAATTAAGCGGAAAACAGTGTAACTATGATTTTTCCCCAAGCTCTTCCTCCTGACTTTAATCCAATAGATATGTTGTGGAAGGACCTGAAGCAGGCAGTTCATGTGAGAAAACCCACCAACAATCCAGAGATGAAGCTGTTCTGTACTGAGGAACGTGCTAAAATTCCTCCAAGCCGATGTGCAGGACTGGTTAGCAGTTACTGGAAACATTTAGTTGTGGTTATTGCTGCACAAGTGGGTCATACCAATAAAGGCCACATGGAAGAGGGCTAAAATGCAAGCTCATCAAAAAAATGTATCTGTATTCAGAATAACAGCTAAAATGAAGCAGTATGTCATAATCGTTTTAAGACACACAAATACAATTGGTTGAATTATGGAAAATCTTTTCTGTGTCTGAGAACAAAACTCAACCTTTCCTACACTGTGTGTGAACAGCACCACTGTTTCTAAAGCAGCCATGCCCGTGAGGAGTGTGTCAATCTGCCTTCCTCTGACACCAGCTTTTCCTCAGCCTGCTGTTAAATGCATGTACAGTAAGGGTCAAAACCCCCGACTGGAGTAAAATGAATGGGTTTTAGATCAGAATGCTTGTATAGTGGCTCATTAAAATGTAGCTTCACTGCTGCCATTCTGGCCAAGGAGTAAAAATAAATAAAGCACACCACACCATGTAGAGCAGTGATCTGTGATGCTGATGGCAGAGGGTGCGTGTGTGTGTGTGTGTGTGTGTGTGTGTGTGTGAGAGAGAGAGAGAGAGAGAGAGATGGGTTTTTTAAATTACTGCATAGTAGTTTGTCTGTCGAGATCAAGTGTAATAGTGTGTATATATGTGCACCCTTATAAGTGAAAGCTGCAGGGTGAGTGTGAACAGGATCTGAGTGGAAATCAAGCTTAGAGATCATCAGGTCATGACTGCAGGTGGGAGGAAAACACACATACACAGACTCCACAAAATGTTCTCCCCCTCTCTCTATAATGACCACTTATTACACATCTTTGATGCTTTGACACTTCTCATACCAACCTGGAACCTAAATCACAGCCAGTCAAACAAGGAAAGTTAAAAGAAAATGGTTATGTCTCTAGGCCTTATTTTGGTGATAATAACAAAAATATATAAGATTGTGAGTATAGCAGAAATATCCATGGTATTGTATTAATATGGAATAATGTGGGTTTTAAAATGAGCTGGAGGATTTCAAATGCCACGTCCCCTAATGTGCCAGCCACAACAACAGCAACTGGTCAAAAAGAGGAAAAAACTGCTGTTGGAAAAAAATGTGCTGGGGTTATACCACTAAAGGATTTTGGTGGCTGCACAAAAATAGAGGCCTCTATTTCTATTATTCAAGTGTCCTAAAATTAGTACTGAAACAACGCACAATACACATCACATGGAGCTCTATCCATTTCCTCTTGTGACTGCAGTCACCCTAGAGAAAAGGAACAGTGGGGTACACTGCAAGTCCATACTTGTGACAAGAAAAAGGGAAAGACTGGCCCACGACACCCAAGAAAGCTTTGTTATCTGTCCTTTCTGTCCCTGATTTTGTCTTTATCTATTTAGCTCCAAATGAATATTGGCCCTATCTATCACCTTTCTGCTTGAAAACATCTGGTCATGCTATAGGATCTACAGTGCTCTAATGTAAAAGGTGTGTAACAATGTAACCATGGACAGTTTTAAGCTTCTCTGTTGTGTGTGTAAATGGGATTTTGAGAGCATCTGCACAAGGTCAGTGGGCTATGCGCCGGGACTAATGGGAAGCAAATAGGAAACAGTGCTGGAATGTTTTTCTCTATGGCTGGGCTGGAGCAGGAATGTTACTAAGTGTGGAGGCACATAAAAACACATAAATACAGTACACAAAAATCAGCTGAAATGATGGACTTAAAGCCTATAAAATTAAAGCTCAGTATATCTAAACGTATCTAGTGCATTATCAGAAGCTGAGGAAAATGAATAAGGAAAAAAGGTTTCTGAAAATGTTGGGCATTCCATTCAGCTAAGTTCACATTCAAAAAGACATCATTTACACTTAAACTAACTATAATAAACTGTATTATAATTACTTAAACTACAGTCTGAACCAGATTCCAATTCCGCATCAAAATTCAATCATACAAGCAAACAAACTAACAAACTGGTGTATTTAAAATGAAACACTACAAAGTAACTTCAGATTAATGACTCCCACTCCATTTCCATTCATCAAGATAACCAGTCACTCTCAAATGAGCTGAAATGAAAGAAATGACGTTCTCAGGTCTTATTTGTTAATGATTAAGAAAACAGAGTGTGTTCAGAGGCTATGTGTTCATGCCACTTTTTGATCACGTTCTATCTCTGACTGTAATCGCATACATATTGATGGCTTCTCTTAATTAATTACTTAATCAGCTTGTAGCTATGCTTTGTTCCGCTATTTGTGTGTGTGTGTGTGTGTGTGTGTGTGTGTGTGTGTGTGTGTGTGTGTGTGAAATGAAAAGTACTAATTGTCATTGCGTGACAAATTTTCAAGTAAATATGGTAAATGAAAGGGGGAAGGTGAACAAATGAAAGTGAAATCTGAGCTTCAGGACTGCCTTGCCTTCATTGTAGTAACTTTGACTAGATATTTGTGTGTATAGCTCTTGCCAGGTCAGTAGGACACCTGGGACATAATATGATTTGTGGTTTGATGTGGGTACAGCGTCGTACTGTTACCGCTTTCGGTTTCCTTTATTTCCTTTCCTCCTTTCAAGTGCGATATGCTTGTGTGGTGTGTTCACACTGCTGTTTTGTTTTTCTATAACAGACTATACAGTTGGTTTGTTCATCCTCTTCCTCCATCTCCCTCTCTGATCAATTATACTGATGACCAGGCCGTTGATTGGATCAGAGGATATGACCAAAGGGATATAAGAGGAAATGCCGCCACGCTCGGCTCCTCCTCCTCATCGTGTCACTACCAAGCAGACCCATGTGAAACGCCATTGCTTGCGGCTTTCTGTTTTTAACCTCGTGTGAGATTAAAAGTCTTTACCTATTCTCAAAACAGATTTTTTTTTTGCAATATATATTTGTTTATAGTATATGAAACTAACTTTAGCCAGGAAGCTGTAGGGGGAATCTCTTTTTTTTTTTTTGAGGGTTTATTAGTTTTTTAGGTTATGGAGTAAGGTTACTTTATTGTATTTTTAATTCCTTTTTCTTTAATAGGTATGTTAGTCTTTCTCTTTTTTTAAATAGATACTTTAGGCTTGAGTCTCTTGTTTTGGGTCTTGTGGCTGGTGAACCGGGAGGTTGTGGGAGACACCTTTGTTTATGCTGCGGTCTACCTAGGTGGGTCTTAACATAAAGTGGGGGCACCTTCGGGATATGAACCCGGGACCTCTAACACCCAAAGTGAGAAACATAACCCTAGAATCAAATTCATGAAGAGCAGGAAGTTGCTGGAGGAGCAAATTGGAATAAATTAGCAAAATAAAGTTAATGGTTTTAAATTACTATCCAGAAATATGTCGATCTATTTGAGCTTAAACCTGCCAGTGTAAACTCTCTCTGCTTTAGTCTCACTCTTACTCCCTTTGCCATGTCCTGTAGATGAGTGATATGAACCTTGCCATCCATCAGCATCTCTCTTAAGCGCAGTTCACCCCATGTTTCCTATGTTGACTGATTCTGACATTAGCTGTCATACCACTCTCAGGTGAAATGCGCACCTCTGAGCCTGACGAGCCACTCAAAAATACCATGCGAGTGTGTGACCCAGTGTATGTTGGGGAAATTAGGAACGATGTGTGCCAGCTGAAGTGAGAGAGGAGACTGAGTTATACTGAGTTCTAAGTATCAGAGATTAGACTTCCTACACTATTGCACAATAGTTATTATATCCAACATATAGTTGAAAAACTCTGTGAATCCCAACTCATGTAATCCAGAACAAAAGACATTTACAATAATAACTGGTATACGCACACACACACACACACACACACAAACACGCACACACACACACACACACACACACACGCACACCCTCTGGCTCATCGGCACACAGCACAGGCCTTCCTACTATTGTCAATGCTGAGATGGATTATGGTATTCATTATCCTGAGTGCTTGTAGACTTTCCAGGACAAATTATAAAAAGCAACAGCAGAAATCTACACACCCTGACACCAGTGGTTGGGCACCTCAACCTCACAGCTGTTTGCAATGTAGAATGTGGTATGGTGATAAAATATGACAGAAATGCAAAGGGAAAAAAAAAATAGAATTGCAAAACAAAGGGGGAAAAGCTGCTAAATGTGTGTTTACTGTCAGGCTGATGTTTCTGGAAGGAACTAGAAGAGCTCTTGGCTTCTGTCTGAAGTTGCTGTTTTCAGTGTGTAATCTTTTAACCAATAACTCTCAAAGTTTAATCTCATACTTTAATCTCACACTTTAATTGCACTGTGTATTCCTCTCCAGTTACATTACCTGCCAAGAAACAATGTTCTATCCAAGCTACTTTCAACAGGGAGCAGTTGAATTACTGTAGACTGGTAGATTGATGGGTGGATGGATGGATGGATGGATGGAGAAAGCCTGCTCTCTGGCTCTTCTCCTCACACAATGACTCACTTGTTTAAGCTGTAATGAGGCATGAGACAGGCTGCTGGATGTCTTAGTCTCTTCTTCCATCCACTTCAGTCTATCTTTCTTAAGCTTAAGGGAGGAGAAATGGCTTATCTACACTCTATATAGCTACCACTCAGAAGTGTGGAAACGTGGAGTCATATAAAACTCATTTAGACATATATATGACTAATATGGCATAGGCTTTAAATTGTTTGTCATTAAAAATTAAGATAAAAAACACAATTTTATAATAATTTTATACAATATATACAGCTTTGTACATAATTCCAAAATGACAAAGAAATAAAGTTAATTCAACAAATAAAATTTATATCAATTATTCTCATATTTGGAAAGAAACAATCAAGCAGGTACTTTGAGGGCAAATTATTATAAATAATTAACTGCCATATATTATTCATAATTTAATTTAATTCTCAAAACTACTTGAAAATTATATAAAACTAAAATACCTTTTGGTGTCTGTTTTATTTCATTTAGATCAATATTATAAGTTTTTAGTAATAATAATATATTAAGTGATCTACAAAATATGACAGGGGGTTTCAAACTTGTGAAAAGTGGTGTATTACAAACAAATAGCAGAATTGTCAATTACATCCTTCTTTCTTTTTCTCTTTTCCTCACAATAGTCTGGTTACGGGCTGGAGGTTGAGGCCCTGCTACATGATGTGGGTCCTGTTGACAGCTGAGATGGATGGGTTCCCGTGGAAACCCATACTCCAGCAGCACAGAACATCATCAAGGATCCTCAACGTGCTACACACCAAAACTCTCAAACACACCTTTTATTCAAATGCAGTTACTCTCTGCAACTTCACATGCATAACAGGCTTTCAGAAACCTTGCACCAGAAAGTCTATAATAGGGCTTGTATATGGAATGTTTTTTCTTGCAGGAACTAAATTATACATACAGCTCTTGATGTTGGTCTGAGAAACTGAATTTGTGCACCTAAGCAGCTATGTTTTTGCTAATCTCATATGTTTTATAATATATAGCGGTCGTTTTTTTCTGAGGTTCTAGAAGCAAAAAAAAAAGTCTGAACATACACACACACACACGTGCGCGTGTGGCTTTTGCTTGCTGCATCTTTCTTTCGACAGTGGGGCTCTGTCAGAGGCTGTGTGTTTTTGGATCCCTCTCCTGTCTTCCTGTAAGTGATGACAGTGCTGATGAGGTGACTGTTGGTTTTTGGGGTGTTGGGTGGAGCAGATGGTGTGGGATGAGGGGGAAAGAACATAGATGACTAATGAATTCTTATACATTTTAACCAAGGCCTATTTCTTTTAATATCATTAGGATAAAATACAGCAGTAAAGCCACAACTTAAAAGGGAAATAAGACCAGATGAAATAGATGCAATTAAAATAAACCTTATAATTTCTTTTTGATCATTTGATTAAACTTTTGTACACACATAATCTGCCAATCTATCACATACCACACACAGACATGTACGCACCCCAGTGCTTATACAGTAGCAATCAATATTATTCAATCCTCATTGCAAATCAGGTTTATTGTCAAAATTTGGAGACTTTCAGCTGTTTGCAATGAACAAATCAAAGAAAAGCAATTTAAATAGTTCAACACAATGAATACTTCAAGTGGTTTCCCCAAAATCATGCAACTTATAATGATTTCTCCAGTTTCAAAATTATCCAACCCCTTGAATAGAGCACATGAAATACCTGAACTGGCTAGGGGCAGAAAATATATCAACTACCTGGACGGGGCAGAAAAAGGAAGCTATCAACATCCTCTGAGATTTCTGAGAAAGTAGCTTGTGAAAAACCCTTGAGTGACCGCAAAAGACCTGCAGCAAGACTTGGTGGCACTGAGGTTTCAGTGAGCACAGTAAGACGCGTACTAAACGCAGAAGGTTTCCATGCCAGAACTCCAAGACGTACACCACTACTGACCCAAAAGCACAGGAAAAGTCACTCAAAATCATATAAATAAGCCACAGAAGTTTTGGGATTCTGTTCTGTGGATCGATGAAACAAAACTTTTCACCACAATGGATTAGCGGTATGTCTGGAGGAAGAAGAATGAAGAAAGAACACTGTCCACAGTCAAGCATGGTGGTGGCTCGGTGATGCTCTGTGACTGCTTTGCATCCTCTGGCACTGGAAACCTGCAGTTTGTGGAAGGCAAGATGGATTCATTGAAGTATCAGGAAATCCTATGAGAAAACATTATGCCATCTGTGAGGAAGCTGAAGCCTGCTCATCATTGGACCTTCCAACAGGACAAGGATCCCAAGCATACCTCAAATTCCTCCAAGACTTGGTTGCAGAAGAAGTCCTAGAAGATTCTACACGGTCATCACAGTCACCTGACTTGAACCCCATAGAAAATCTCTGGTGGGATTTGAAAAAGGCGGTTGCAGCACACAAACCCAAGAATATTACTGAACTGGAGGCCGTTGCTCATGAGGAATGGACTAAGATTACTCAGGAATGCTGCCAGAAGCTATGCATCTCGTTTGCAGCAGGTCATAACAGCAAAAGGGTGCTCTACTAATTACTAAAGATGCTTGCCATGAAGTGGTTGAATAATTTTGAAACTGAAGAAATCATTATAAGCTGCATTTTCAGTTGAATTTGGGGAGGCATTTGTTGTGTTTGATTTGTTCATTACAAACAGTTGAAAGTCTGTATATTTTGACAATAAACCTGATTTGCAATGGGGGTTGAATAATTTTGATTGCAACTGTATATCCATATTTAGCCCTGGCACCTGACAATCTGAGTGTTTTCACACCTAGTTCGTTTGAGCCCTCCAAACGCTCTCGGAGTGGTTTAGTGTGTATATGTGAACAAATCAAGTGATCTTGTGGGTCTGTTTGAGGTTTGATTTCTTCATGATATGTGAAAGCGATGAGGTCCCAGTCCCCTTTGCATTTTGTTTCGACATGTGTACCTGGAGGCTTGCCATACCTGCAGCCATGTGCCGTCACTGCTGAAAACAACAAAAAACCTTTCACCAAGTCAGCTTGTGGGGTTGGATGTCAGGAGGAGAGCTGTGCACTTCTTGAAATTTGGAAAGAGGATTGCACTAAATGCCAGCTATCCTCAACACATAAAATGAAGGAAAAAGGCTATAAGAGATAAGCACTACAATGCTGGGTAAAAGTAAAAAAAAACTACGACAGAAGTACATGAGCACCGGTGATAAAGTGACCCGTGATTTCTGCTGAAATGAAGGATTCCTGTCCCTTCTATGATGACTTGGATGAGATTGTGGGTGCACGCTGGGGTCTGAGTTCTTATGAAGTTGTGGTGTGAACAAGAAAGGGTCTTAGATCACTTCATTGCTGAAGAGGACCAAAAAAATCGGGTTCTCTTTTGAGTCCACAATATTGTGACCACCGAAAGGACTGAGGTCACTTTCAGCTGGGTCCCCTTTCTGGTTCACTATAAGTGACCTGGGTTTGGTTATTTTAAAACCAACTATATGTGAAAATACCCTTACAATGCATTTGTTCTCTGTGGAGTGGCCCAGCTCTGAACTTAGGAGGCAAATCATGTCAAGTGAGAAGCCACACAAATCGGAGGTGTTGTACAAAACAAAATCTCTATTCTCACTTCATTTGAAATGCATGTGGAATGGGATTCCTAGACTAGCAGGTCAGTGGGAAAGTCAGATTCTCTATTCTTTGTGGCCTCCAACTTCATCTTATTCAAGATAATCTAATAAACATATTTTTTGCACCACCCTCACTGCCCCCTTAGCAAGAGAAGCAGAGAGAGAGAGAGAGAGAGAGAGAGAGAGAGAAACAGAAAAAAGACAAAGAATCGCTCCACTGCACTTTCACCACCACGGCTGTCAAATTCAGGTCACAAAAATTTCTTGCATTTGTCCGTGAGGATCTCAGCAGGGAAATATATCACGCATGCTTTTTTATGAATTTATTTACCCAGGCTGAGCGCCGTGCGTACCCATATTTCCTACTCTTCCCCCTTACTGTTTTTTAGACTCAGAAAAACTCTAAGCAAAAGCCACATAAATCCTGTGTCCTTTCAGAGCTATTTTGTTAATTAACATCCCACTACTCATGGCCACCTAAATTATGATGCATTAGATAGGAAATAAGGCCACTTATTTATGAGCTCTCATTTACAATTCAAAACCCCAATTCTGATAGTAAATTCAACATAGCTAAGGTGCTGTAACCAAACTCATTACTATTAGACAACAAGAAAATAAAAAAGGGGCAAAAAAGGCAATGGTATCCTTCATACATTTTTAATAGTTCTCGTCTTTCAAAACTCTGACTTTGACCTCAATATTACAGGACACATGCTGCTGCTATATCTGCTCTGCTCTCTCTGGCATGGCCTAGTAATGTATAAAGCACAAGATCCACCAATGCAGATTGTGCTCTTTGAAGTCTAGGTTGGACTTCATCTGGATCTGAATCTATCACTAATACTGATGACTTCTTTTTTTTATTCTGGTAATGTGATATATTATCATTTTGACAGGTAAATTAGTATTTCCTCAAGAAAATAGCCTCTGCTGTTCCACTTGTACTGCCAATTGGTTATATATTTGCATTTGTTTGTTTTGTTTTTTATTTTCAAGATGATGTTTCTCCTAAGAGTGCCTTTCTCACCTACAACCTCATGTATAATTACAATATTCATACGCGCGCGCACACACACACACACACACACACACACACACACACACACACACACAGGCAGCTTACATGGATCTGGGTGATGCTGTAAACATTTCATTGTAATGGAATTTGTAATTTGATGATGTAGTGACGGAGAGGTCAGGGAACATGGGCCTCAGTAAAGCAGGCCATGTTGTGCCATGAATGACATTAGCCTGTCCATTCCCTCTCCCTCCCTCGCACCATCCATCATGACATTTCTTCCTCTCATTCGCAGTCCTCATTACTAGCCTCATTTGTGAAAATGGCCATGCAAATGTAAATCTTGTGTATAATTTGTTAGCCTCTGAAATCCCAGCACAGTCTTAAAGAAGAAGTAAGGCCTCTGATGGTGTGTGTGAGTGCTCAGTGATGGTCAGTAATGAGCAGTCAGAGGCCCTTAAATATGGCCTGCCCCTGCAGTCACATCTCTCTCTCTGTGTGAGCCCATTAACAGCACGGAGCATGGCACTAAATCAGCAAGGATCAGAGCTACACCATTCTGGAGGCTTCATTACACACACAAGCACATACATCCATACACACATACACCCACTGGCCATTGTCTGACCATGCTTCCCTCCAGACATGCTCATCTGTCACAAGAGAGGAAGCTCAGATAAGGGGATGAGAGGGAAAACGGGCATGAACGCAGGCGCTTATTAATACATGTGAGTGTAGGGTCGATAAAAGGCTGGTGTGCAGCTATCACAGGCCCTTTATGGCTTAAGTGAGCCACTGTGAGCTAACAGTCATCAGTCTGGGTATTGGAAAAAGGGGAAAAGCATGGGGCTTGAGCTCACAATAAGCATTGTAGATTTCATTTCAGGTGGAAGGAAAGCTTAATCCTACAGGCAGGACCACCCTTTACCTTCCCATCTGCTCAACACTCTTGTTCTTCCTTTCAAAATACTCAACATACCAGTGATGGCCACACAAGGCACCTTTCATAACCCTCTGAGTGACCTTCAACCTCTCTTCCTGGCTGGAGTCAGCCTAAACCATAAACAGATGAGCCAGTCTGTCCATTACAGCATAGAAATGAGAGACCAAAGTCCTGACCACTGTTCACCACCCACATTGAATTAGCGCTGAGAGATGACTACCAATCGATCATCTGGTCAATCAGAAATATGCATAGAAGACCATTAAAGCACCGCATGTTGCTGTAGTGATAATGTATCACTTCATATTGCGGAAGAGGAGTAGGATACCATATATCCTTCAACCATGGTAATGCTATGACTCTAACTAAGTCAGTAAGATCAACCTCTCATCACATGGGACTAAGTAACCTTTATCTTTTAGGATAAAGATCTATTGAAAGGAAGGGACAAGGGAATCTCCATGCAGCAGGGAGGTTGAGTTTTCAATTCCAGCAAAGTTATTCCTACTCACAGATCGATAAATTCTGTTCAGTACATCCATGCATGTTCATTATTCATTCACTTTATTAGCCCCCCCCAACCCCCTTCCCTGGTTTACTAAAGGTAACAGCACTTAAGGCTGTGAGCAATTATGGAAATTGGGGCCCAGCGTCTCCCCGTGAAACCGACCAAGCGCCAGCAGCTTGACGGCTAATCGATTTGTGCTCTTCTGAAAGCAGCCTCACAACCTCTGACCTCTGTATGCTGGGTGCCTGTCAGGTGACAAAAGGAGAGCTTTATTTGACTGAATTAGAAAATTGCACCCTTTCAGTTTACCTCACAGAGAGGAGAAAGAAATCCTATATTGCCTTGTTTTCGCTAAAATAAATCCTTGGATCCAATACAAGAGGCAAAGCTTTGGCATCACTGATGTAAAGTAAATGTGAACATCATATCTGATGAAAGTGCTTCATGCACATATGCTCCTATGCCATTACTCCGCTCTCACTGTAAACATTCAATTTGCTAGCCACCTTAGAGATCAAACTCCCACTTGTCAGAATCAAAGAGTTAAATCAGGTGGTAATATGAGCAGCTGATTAGGTTTTTTATTCTCCTTTTGCTTAAAGAACATCTTACCATATAAATTATATTAACTGTTGCTTGCTAGTGCAAATGTTTAACCTTTAATCTTGGAATGTGGTGTTTGAATAATCACCTTTGTAGAGTTGAAGCCAGTACCTTTTTCGTGGCTTTGACAGTGAATGCAGCAACGGTGAATAAGTGCAAAACAAGAGCAATGCCCAGGTGTATATTTTTTATCTACAGTATAAAAACTAGTATCTTATACGCACCAGTGTAGTGATTTGGTTTGTGTGGGCTGACAGTAACCTTTATTGTGGGGGAATATGTTTTTTAATCATGGTCCCTAGAAGGATGGGAATATTTGAGAGTTTTGAACTCGTGGAGAAATTTGGCTCGTCTCCGTAAGGAAAACTGATTATATATATATATATATATATATATATATATATATATATATATATATATATATATATATATATATATATATATGTGTGTGTGTGTGTGTGTGTGTGTGTGTGTGTGTGTGTACATATGCATATACATATAAAGAGTTGGAGCGCTGTGTAAAATGTAAATAAAAACAGAATGCAATGATTTGCAAATCTCATAAACCCAAATCTCATAACTGTTGTTCAGAATACAACATAGAAAACATATCAAACGTTTAAACTGAGGAAATGTACCATTTTAAGGAAAAAATAAGGTAATTTTGAATTTGATGGGTGCAACACATCTCAAAAAAGTTGGGACGGGGCAACAAAAGGCTGGAAAAGTAAGAGTTACTAAAAAGAAACAGCTGGATGAACATTTTGCAACTAATTATTTTAATTGGCAACAGGTCAGTAACATGATTGGGTATAAAAAGAGTGTCTTAGAGAGGCAGATTCTTTCAGAAGAAAAGATGGAATGGAATCTGGATGGAAGCAGATGTTGCTCTAATACACGTATATACCTTTCAGCATTGATGGTGCCTTTCCAGATGTGCAAGCTGCCCATTCCAAAGGCACTAATGCACACCCATACTATCAGAAATGCAGGCTATTGAACTGAGCACTGAGAAAAAGCCGGATGGCATGCCTGTTTTTAATACAGTGCCACCTGAGGGCCCGAAGATCGCAGACATGCAATATTGATTTTCACCCTTGTCCCTTGCGCAGATTTCTGGAGATTTCTTCAGATTCTCTGAATCTTTTGATAATATTATGTACTGTAGATGATGAGATATTGATAGTCTTTGCAATTTTACATTGAGGAACATTATTCTGGAAATTGTTCCACAAATTGTAGGTGCAGATTTTCACAGATTGGTGAACCTTCGCCCATCTTTACTTCTGAAAGACTCTGCCTCTCTAAGATACTCTTCTTATACCAGATCATGTTACTGACCTGTTGCCAATTAACCTTCAGCACTTTCTTTTTAGTTTTCCAGCCTTTTGTTGCCCCGTCCCAACTTTTTTGAGTCGTGTTGCGGCCTTCAAATTCAAAATTAACCTTTTTTTTTTCTTAAAATGGTACATTTACTCAATTTATATATATATATATATATATATATATATATATATATATACAGTATCTCACAAAAGTGAGTACACCCCTCATATTTTTGTAAATATTTGATTATATCTTTTAATGTGACAACACTGAAGGAATGACACTTTTCTACAATGTAAAGTATACATATTGTGGCTACAGGCCAGAGGCTGGCGCACAGGAAACAGACATCGCTCCTCCCGCGACTGCTCCTGTGACGTGGAAGAGACAGCTCCGCTTCAGCGCCACCAAATGTTTTGGACGGCCAGAGACCACATGATGGCGGGGCGGGGCCACCGACACACCCACGGCTCGTGAATGGTGCACCATTCGGAAGAATTCCACCATCCAGCAAGTGAGGGGAGAGTATAAAAGGGCGATCTTCCCCTCGCAGAAGAGAGAGAAGTATCTCCAAGCATGTGCACGAAACTCTGGCGTGTTTTATGCGATTGTTCCGACACGTGCATGTCTGCTAATCGGCAGTATCTGGCTGTAACCACCGATGGCCGAGACCCTTGCCGCCCAGTCGCACTTCAACCCACACACACACGCACCCGCACTCCCCTCACCGATAAACTTAAATAAAGATCACTCTACACAGAACACTGACACGGCCTCCTGTGTGTCTGTGCTCCGTCCACCACTGGCTAAATTCCCTACACTGGTGGAGGATGCGGGCATGAGCACAGAACCGTCCCCATAATAAAAAAATTTTAAAAAGAGAGAGAAAAACAAATTTTTTCCCCCTTTTTTTCCAATTCTAACTTTTCCTCCTCAATAGATGGATTTCCTGCTGCAGCAACTAATGGAGGCCAGCCTCCAGCAGCAGACCATAACACAGCAGCTCGCCGAGAGCCTACAGGTTGCCACCCAGTTGCTGCTGGCCCTGAAAGCCACAAGCTCTGTGGCCGCCCCTCCTCACCCTGATCCCAGCCGAGAAGCCCAGGACCTGCTTCCCCACTTGTCCCCAGAGGACAATATCGAGGTCTACCTGGAAGCCTTCGAACGGGTCGTGCACCAGGAGAGCTGGGGTATCGAAGAGTGGCCGCGTATCCTCGGCCCACTGCTTTCAGTGTTTTCCCCACGTGCAGCTTACTATGCCCTCGCTCCGGAGGACGCAGGGGACTACGAAGTGGTAGAGAGAGATCCTGGCATGGTGTGGGCGGAACCCCCTTCAGGGGCGGCTGAGTTCCACCGGTGGCACTACAGGCCGGGAGCCAAGCCACGTGGACAAATGGACACGCTCCTGCACCTCACCAAGTGGTGGCTCCAGCCAGACCTGCACTCTGCCAAAAAGGTTGTAGAGAGGGTGGCCATGGACCGGTTCCTGAGGACTTCGCCACCCACAGAACACCAGGCCATGGGGATGCAAGCCCCCGGGACACCCAGGGAACTACTGACCGCCTTGGAACACACCCTGATCACCCTGGCGCTCAGCAAAGAGGGGCAGTACCACCAAGGCCGCCCGGACGACGGGACACCCAAGGACGAGCCCAGCCTGACTGAGCAGGACCAGGGGACACTGAAGAAGACCCAGAAAACCTGGCCAGCAGGGCGTGTCCTCCCCACGCTGGACTGGCCAAAACCGCCCCAGCGAACGAAGGAAGCACGAGTGCGGCAGGCCTACATGGCCTGAGACCAGAGACTCCCCTCCTCCTACTTTCTGGTCAAGGGAGGCTTACTGTACCACTGGACCAACCACAGAGAGGAAACCGTGGACCTCTTGGTCGTCCCCAACACCAGAACGCAGGCCCTGATGCACCTGGCCCATGCCCATCTGCTCGGGGGCCACCTGGGGCAAGAAACACCTTGGAGAAGCTGAAGGACCGCTTTGTCTGGCCAGGCATGGGCTCAGAGGTCCGGGGCTTCTGCCAACAATGCCTCCAGTGCCAACGCACAGCCCCAAGGAAACCCGCAACATCGCCAGAGAACTGGACATTCTGACCGACCAAGGTACGCCTTTTGTATCCAAACTAATGTCTGATCTGTGTCGGCTGTTACAGGTGAAACACCTCAAGACGTCTGTCTACCACCCACAAACTGATGGACTGGTCGAGAGGTTCAACCAGATGCTAAAACAGATGTTGCGCCGGGTGATAGACGAGGAAGGAAGGAACTGGGATTTCCTCCTTCCCTATGTGCTCTTCGCCGTCCGGGAGTGCCCCCAGGCATCCACGGCCTTCACCCCCTTCGAGCTCCTCTTCAGACGGCGACCTCGAGGGCTGCTGGACGTGGCCCACGAAGCATGGGAGGAGCAACCGTCCCTATTCCGCTCGGTCATCGACTACGTGCAGGAGATGTAAGAGAAGATTGACCGGGTAACCCCGATAGTTCAGGAGCACATGCGAGCCACCCAGGAAGAACAGAGAAGGGTGTACAACCGTCCCACGCAGCCTTGGGAGTTCCAACTGGGCGATCGGGTGCTCCTACTAGTGCCCAGTAGCTCCGGCAAGTTCCTGGCCTGGTGGCAAGGCCCGTACACAATCCTCGAGCGAAAAGGCCCCGTAAACTACCGCCTGCAGCAGCCTGGTAAGCGAGCAGAGGAAAAACTCTACCTTGTGAATCTGCTGAAGAAGTGGGTAGAACCGGCGCCGGTAGTATCGGCGTACGTGGCTCTGGACACAGATCATGGCAAGGGGACCTTGGTAGAATTGGGGGAGGATCTTACCCCCACACAAAGACAGGAGCTAACCGAGTTGGTGGACCAATTCTCTGATGTGTTCTCTACCTCCCCAGGAATGACACAGCTGGTCCACCACGAGATCAAAACCAGGAGAAGTGGTAAGACAGCGGCCCTACCATGTCCCAGAGGCCCGGCGCAAGGCTATTGAGGAAGAAGTTGGCCGAATGCTGCGGGACCACATCATAGAGGAGTCCAACAGCCCCATCGATGGTCCAGCCCCATCGTCGTCGTGCCGAAGCCAGATGGAACTATTCGGCTTTTTAATGACTTCCGGAAGCTGAACCAGGTCTCAGAGTTCAATAGCTATCCCCTCCCCTGAGTGGACAACCTCATGGAGCAACTGGGGAGGGCCCGGTTCATATCTACCCTGGACCTAACGAAAGGCTACTGGCAAGTCGCGCTGGCACCGGACGCGAGACCAAAGACAGCCTTCAGCACGACCACCGGTTACTGGCAGTACCAGGTTCTCCCCTTCGGGCTACACGGGGAGCCCGCAATGTTCCAGCGGCTGATGGACATTGTCCTGCGACCCCACCGTCTGTTCGCAGCCGCCTACCTAGACGACGTAGTCATTCACTCCTCCACTTGGTCGGACCACCGGTTCCACCTGGGGGAGGTTCTGAAGGAACTCTGGAAGGCCGGGCTCACAGCCAACCCCAAGAAATTCCACCTAGGGCTGACCGAGGCACAGTACCTCGGCTACCGTATTGGCTGGGGTATGCTGAAGCCACAGGCGAAGAAAATCGAGGCAGTGAAGGACTACCCCTGACCCACATCAAAGAAACAGGTACGTGCCTCCTTGGGGTTGGTGGGGTATTACCGCAGGTTCGTACCTAACTTCTTCTTTGTAGCCTCCCCCCTCTCAGACCTTACGAAGAAGGGCCAGCCGGACCAGGTGAAGTGGTCTGCGGAGGCAGAGCAGGCGTTCCAAGCCCTAAAGGAGGCCTTCACCAGTGCCCCAGTGCTACGCAGCCCAGACTTCAGCCTCCCATTCACCATACACACAGATGCCTCCAAGACTGGGCTGGGCGCTGTACTCTTGCAGACCAGAGGAACACCCGGACCTCTATATCAGTCGGAAGTTGTCCCCAGCTGAGAGGAAGTATGCGGCCATGGAAAGAGAAGCCCTGGCAATAAAGTGGGCCATCGAAGAGCTGCGATACTACCTGGCTGGTCGGCACTTCTTCCTGGTGACAGACCACGCCCCACTGCAGTGGACGGCCAAGGCCAAAGACACTAATGCCAGGGTAACCCGATGGTTCCTCTCATTGCAGGATTTCTTTTTTCAGATCCAGCACCGGGCCGGGACCCACCATGGGAATGCAGATGGCCTCTCGCGGCGGGATGCACTGTGGGCCTGACACACGACGGCAGTGGGCTCGGAGCTGAGGGGGGGGTACTGTGGCGACAGGCCAGTGGCCGGCGCACAGGAAACAGAGATCGCTCCTCCCACGACTGCCGCTGTGGCGTGGAAGAGACAGCTCCGCTCCAGCGCCACCAAATCTTTTGGATGGCCAGAGAGCACGTGGTGGTGGGGTGGGGCCGCCGATACACCCACGGCTCGTGAATGGTGCATCGCGCGGAAGAATTCCACCATCCAGCAAGCGAGGGGAGAGTATAAAAGGGCAATATTCCCCTCACAGAAGAGAGAGAAGTATTTCCGAGCATGTGCGCGAAACTCTTTATGTTTGTGTTTTATGTGATTGTTCCGACGCGTGCATGTCTGCTAATCGCTGTTGTGTGTTTGGTTCTGGTTTCAGGCGACTCCGACGCGAGTGACGGCTCCGCCCGCTCTGGCTGTAACCGCCGATGGCCGAGACCCTTGCCGCCCAGTCGCACTTCACCAACCCCCCTCCCCCCCCCCCAAACACACACACACGCACCCACACTCCCCTCACCGATAAACTTAAATAAAGATCATTCTACACAGAACACTGAAACGGCCTCCTGTGTGTCTGTGCTCCGCCCACCGCTGGCTAAATTCCCTACAATATATATGTAGAGAGGTTAGCATTAAAATAATTATGTCAATGTAAGTTCCTTACAAGTATAGTAAAACAAGTGTGTGTGTTGTCATGGTTGCAGACAGGACTGGGTGGAGGGGGAAGGTTCAATAACAATGCAAGTCTCGGTGGGAGGCAGGGCTCCTCTTCCTGAGCAGAGCATGCTGGAAAATGTCCTCATAGAATGCACACACATTCACTTACACATATGCACACACATACGCACACACACACACACACACACATACACACCTACACACACAAAAGTGAACCATCCTACTGTAGGACATTTATATGCCCCATCCTCTTGCTTTGTTTCTCTCCTCAGCAGAGTGTCCTAAATACTGTAGCTCATGGCCAACCTCTAGAGAACTGAGACATAATTCATTTGAGTCAGTTTGGCTCCCACAGTCCCCTTCTGTGAGAGAACAAACATGGATACAGAAGACAGGATGAAGCGGGAAGATGGGAAGGAGGCTTAGGTGTATGAAAGAAAAAAGCAGCATAATTTACGGATGTACAGTATGTATGCATGTATCTATCTATCTAGCTGTCTGTCTATCTTTGTTTCTTTCTTTAACAAAATGCAGCTTTTATCACCTTCATGTTATATTGCTTAGGATAAGGCATATATATTGCATAGATAGTAACACAAGTGTGTGTGTGTATTCATCTGAGTCACAATTAGAAAGATTTTATCAATAATGGTTACAAAGGAAAAACCTCTCATGGTTCAGACAAAGGCAAAGCTCCAGTCTTTATATGAAATTCCGTCAGCAATGAAACAATATGTCCATATATTTTTCATCCCCAGAACTCTCTGTGCTTCAGAAACATTTTCCCTCCACAGCGTTCACTGGCCTGTAACCTGAACCACTGATCTACTTTTCCAGGGGCCACGGCTTTCCTTCTCTCTGGCCTCTCAGAGCATCTGTGTGTGTGATTGTGTATGAGCACAGTCGTGCACATATGTGTGTATCTGTAATGCAGAATGTCGAATAATAACACAAGGACATGCTTGTAGTATTACTGGACTCTGGCACCACTTCATACAGCAGATCCAAGCGACTCTGATGCGCCTAAGTGTTAAATCAGACATGGTTTGCATTTTTATCCTGGTGTACATATTAATAATGGAGCTGTGCAAAGCTTCTCTTCTGTAAGTCTACAATGGTGACATCTTCTGCATTGTTAGGGAGGAGTACACATCCAGTATAGTAGTGGAAGTAGATATACTGTAATATTCCACTGTACATGACATCTATTCTGCCTCATAGAGGATCTGTAGTGCCTTGGTTAGAGTCAGTGGTGTGTGGGTTTTTGGACATGGGGTGGCTCCATATAATTATGTGTACGACATAATATGCAACAAAATATCTGATTTTCTTTCTGTGCAAAAGTATTGGCCACACATAATGACATTTTAGTACTAGTTTCAGAGTTGCCCTACGCGTTCTAAAACCCGATACATTCGATCATACTACCTACACAAGTACTGTGATGGTTTAAGTAAACGTGGGCTAGATATGAAGTCTGTGTCAACCTATCAGAGATATGATTTGAGGTTGTTGATGTAATTAGGCTGAAACGGATTATATGAAGGGTGCCAGCTGCCACCCATTGCCTGGAACTGATCAATATAATGACCTAATATCAATATTGTGATAAATTATGTCACACTATGCTTTTCTGTGATATCACAGGTTTAATCAGTATCATGATACATATTGTATATTGTGAAAATGCATTAAGTGACATGACTTGATTTTGTGGCCATACCACCCAACCCTAATCTCATATGGCTTGTGAGGGGAGGGGAGTCAGGGACACTGGACGTGTGGAGTTCAGAGCAGATCTCCTTCATTCTGTTCCCCCTCTTAAAACATCACACTGCTCAAATGTGATTAGAGACAGAGAGATGGCTGCAAGTCACCATTGGATGGCACCATATACAAAATCAAAAAGTTGAGATATGCCATAACTGTACAAGGAGATGGTGTGTGTGTATGTGGGTCTATAGGATATGTGCACCAAAAGAGAAACATGTCCATTTCCAGATGAAAGCCCTTTGACGTTTTTAAAGTCGCATCAACCTCAAGCATCTGCCTGTCAATCACACTTACCCATGTTTCCCAGGGGGCAGTTCTGGCCAGTCCCAGGAGAAAAAAGGCGAGAGAGAAACAGACAGACAGCTCAAGGCCAACCCAGTGAAGCCATCAACACCTGAGGACCGCATGACAATTCGCTACCAAGGACTCATTTGTTCACTACAACTCCCACACTCCTCAGCTATAAAGCCAAAACATACAGGAGATTGATTCCATTACTACATACAGCTAATACATTTTGACCAGCAGAACAGTGACAGATGGTGTGTTAGCACACAGGTCATTGATTTCGCACTAACGATTGGTGTGAATGATAAGCTTCCCTGCATCGACTCCACGCTTTCTGGGTGGTGCAAAATGAGCTTCCTCTCAGAATACAGTCAAACATAAAGGCTTCATCAAATATTAATAAGGATTTATGTAGCTTTTGCATAGCGTGATTCAGAGGATATAATGCCTCCTAATGCTGTGGATTAAATAAAGGACATGGTGATGGCTGTAAGTGTTATATGAATGGAGGGTGGTAGTGTAACTGGAGAGCTCAGAGACAGACCGAAGTGAATGTGGTGGAAGGACGTGAATATGAGCACGGACTCCCTTGAGAAGGAAAAGTAACACACACACAGTATGCACGCACACACACACGCACACACACACACGCACACACACACATGCACACACGCACACACACACACACACTGAGATCCAACAGTGAAAGGCACGTTCAGTGTTAAATACATATTTGAGTGCAGTCACCCACTGAATGGACTCACTTTTCTCTAATGACACTAATGAAATGTACGCAGACAGACACATACACACACACACACACACACACACACACACACACACACACACACTTACATACTGATCTGGGTGGTCATGCACAGTGGTGTATTTATCCTGTAGAAGGGGGGCAGACAGCTAAAAGTCTCAGGCTCTGGCATAAATCAGTCAGGTTTATTTGTTTGTGTGTGTGTGTGTGTGTGTGTGTGTGTGTGTGTGTGTGCGCGTCTGTAACCAGTGCTAATCTTATAACCCATGTTAAGGATTTTAAGGGCAATGCTGTTACTTTTCCCTTTACCTCTCTGAAAAAGTGAAGAGTGTTTATAAAAGTATTCACCTGTGACAGGGATAAATTTAGCTCAAAGAGGAAAAGAGACAGATGGATGACTGAGGAAATGGCAGCGAGTGTGTGTGTGTGTGTGTGTGTGTGTGTGTGTGTGTGTGCATGTGTTTTGAGGAAAGGTGATCTTCATGCAGGGTGAAGGAACAGAACGGAGGATGGAAGAGCTCAGCGGAAGAAGAGAGAGAGGCACATCTGTGCTAAACATGCCCTGGGGCGAGTCTGCTCTCTCCAGCACCAAGTAAACACACACACACACACACACACACACACACACACACACACACACACAGAGTCAAATCTACACAAACTATCTCAGAAGATGTGTAAATGTAGAATAACTGTAGAATAATATAGACTGACATGAATTCTGAATGTCTTGCAGCAGAAATGTATTAGAATTACTAAGTTATTAGAGTTACTACTTGTATTACTAATAACTAATACTGATTGTTACTAATATTAATACTAATTGTTACTAAAAGTGGTATGACATTGCTGGAGGTCTACTGACTACTGAATCAAGGATCTCACTCTCTTTCATTAACTGTCTGTTACACACACACACACAAACACACACAGAGAGAGAGAGAGAGAGAGAGAGAGAGAAATACAGGGTAAGAGTTTCAGTAATGTGTATACAGTAATAGATATCTGTTTATATGAAAACAAAATTAACCAGGGCAGCACGAGCCTGCCAGTAAACTGAATTAGCATCAAATGCAAATGAGCAGAGTGCTTAATGGTGGAACAGGTGCAGGCAGGGCCCCTAAATGAGATAAATGAATAAAACATCCGCGGGCTGGCCCGTGAAAACTGACACAAAGTCAATGGCATGAATAATTCAGGAAGCAAGCAAGGCTGTGCACCACTGACCTCTCACCACAGGAAGTGTATCCCAAACACAACAAAAACCATAACAATGGACTCTGGACATGGGGGTTCCCTATCTGGAGCCTATGCATACACATTTACACACATTTTTACACACACACACACACACACACACACACACACACACAGATAAATATAGACATGCCATATGATATATGGATCTGCCTCACTATAATGGGAGAAAACATCTATTTCCAACACAGTGTCCGGGTTTACAAAGGGCAATCAGGAGTGCATTGCTGACCTAATGAGCCATCTGTGACCACATATAGTATGCATACACCTTTCCCCTGTTTACTTGCCCACACTAGAGGACTGGATAAAACTAATACGTAATAGTGGCCCTTTCCCTCCCATTTAACATTGTGAGGCATTTAAAAATAAAACGTGTATAAACAGAGGAGCAATTACTCCTGATCTGAACAGGAAGCTGCTGTGAAGCTAACAGTAACATCAAATTCCCTGGGCAGAGCACTTCCTGTAAGACATTCTTCACTCCTCACACACACACGCTCATCAGGAAACAGTATTCATCAACTTTACTCAGCTCTTGAAAACACACACATGAAGCATGCAAGACAAAGGCTTTTCACTCACACACACACACACACACACACACACACACAAGTACCAGTATTGCCCCTGAGACTAACTGAAATAAAAATAAAAAGTAGACATAAATTCAATTCTATTTTTTTTTCCATAGAAACAAACAACTAATTGACAGAGAAAATACTCGACAGAGAAATTAGGCAAGTCATTAATTCCCCAGAGCTGATCACGACTTTATAAAGGCTGTTGTGTTTATGCCTGTGACAAAATTTAATGCAGCAAATTGCAAGGCTCTTGTCTCGCTCACGTTTGTTTCTGCTCTACATGTGTTTACATGTGAGCTGATGGAGCGCTGAAAAGTAGGTAAAAGCTAAAAGCTCTCTGAACCGCTTTAACTACTTTATAATAAACACTTTAGACACTTTAATAAATGTTCATTTATGTTCACTTAAACATTAAACATGGAAAGAAGCTTCTTGAACACTAATCTTATTTCATCTGGCTAATAACCTTTATATGATCATATTCAGTGGTAATGCATATTTAATCTGAAGGTTCAGTACAGACAATATATCATTCTCATAGTGAGAAAGCACATAAATAAAGCTCTGAGTGCTAGTGAATGATTGACATCCTGGCCAGTGTGAAAAAAAAATGAATGAGGGCAATGTGGATTGTAATGTTTAACCTGAAAGCCTTTATTAATTTTGCATTTTATCTTTATCCCCTTATAATATTTGTCTACTTCTAACATTTGTGTGGCTTCATGTACAAATGTTTTTGTTTTTTTTAAGTCATAATAAATGTTTACATGAATGTTTTCCAGACTCTCTGTATCCCCCAGAATTAAGCAGGCTGTTTTTGTTGCTGTGCCTTTAAAACATTTAAAATTTGCAGAACTCAAGGAAATAAATGGCATTTGCTAGTTCAAAAATAATTTAAAAAATGTTTTGAAACAATTAAAAGAAATAGCAAAAAGTTTAGCCAGGTGGAATCTTGTTAGCCATGTTAAATGTGTTTGAAGGAGTTTTACTCAATGCTGAAAAATACTTCTGGGTTCTGTGTGTAGCATTTAGTAAAATAAACCTGTAGAAGACTATGAAAGGGAAATTAAAAAAGGAGTTAAGGAGTTCAGAAGACACAGCGACATGTACAGCAGCTTTACAAGAACTTATTTACAGTATTAAGACAACTACATCAGTTGGCACCACAGTTTTTCACTACTCTGGTAGAAATAGGATTTTATATCCCCAATGTTTTTTCCTCCCAATGCTGACATCTAAAACTGTACATTTAGAAGGTCTGATTATCTATGTTCTTTTGCTAGAGTGAGGCAGATGAGCATGTTTGTGTCTGTTATGGTGCTTTCAAGTCATGTCGGAAAGATTGTATTTACGAGTTAAACGCACATGAACACAACCATAAAGTCGTAATTACTCTAGATTTTCATTGAGCTCTGAGTTTCCGCGTTGGGGGCACGTCAGCAAGAAATCGTCTTAGTTACGCATGTAACCCTGTTCCCTGAGAAGGGAACAAGACGTTGCGTTAGCTGACTGCTGCAGGAGCGCCCTCGCACGTGACTGGTATCTGAAGCTTGTGTAACATCATGCCTATTTATAGGTCTGCCATGATCAGGTGACGTGGCAATTAAGCGTGTCGCATGATATATAAACGATACCTGTGTCATCAGCCTTATTATCTGAAGTGAAGACGCAATTCACAGGCATGCCCCAGTATGAAAAAGCTACACAACGTCTCGTTCCCCTCTCAGGGAATAGGGTTACATGCGTAACCCAGACATTCCCTGTCAAAGGGAACTCCATGTTGCTGAACGCTGCGGGAACGAGGATACCCACTCTGTCATACTGAGGGAACAGCCTGTTCAAAAAGATCTGAGCCCAAGGGTCCCTGCAAGACACTCGAGACTGGAAATAATGTATATCCAGGCTGTAAAATCGAATGAATGTGTGCAGCATAGACATTGGAGGATGTTTCCCCACAGAGGCTCCATCAACAGGGGCGTGGCTGGTCGAAATGGTGGCCAAATAGACCCTGGGTGTAGGAGGAGCCAACCCTGCTGAGAAACATCCTTGTAAGAACTCCAGGACTGAAGCTACGAGACAAAAGTTGCCACTTCAGCGCATACAGTTTCATCGTGGATGGCATTCTAGTACTCTACATGGTCTCTACAACCTCAGTTGTGAGACCAGAATCTATGAGCTGGTGCCCCTCAGGGGCCAGACCCACAGTTTCCATAGTTCCGGCCGAGGGTGATAAATCAGCCCTCCAGCTTGAGACAGCAGATGGGAATCTCTGAAGGAGTGCCATCCAGCAGGGATATTGTCTCAATAAGGTGTTACTAGCAGCAGACATAGACAGTCTTGGCGAACTCTCGCTAGAACTTGTGGGAGCAGAGAAATCGGGGGAAAAGCATATAGATGTGACCTCAGCCACATCTGCACCATGGCGTCCAGCCCTAACAGTGTAGGAGGAGTGAGGGCAAACCACAGCTGGCAGTGTGTTGTCTCCTCGGAGGCGAACACATCTACTTCCGCTTGGCCAAACCTCCGCCATATGGACTCCAACACTTGTGGATGGAGCCACCAATCCCTGGGCCTCAGCCCCTATCTCAACAGGATGTCTGCCCCCACATTCCAGTTGCCCAGAATGTACATTGCACTCACTGACAAAAACGGTCCCTCTGCCCAGAGAATAATTAGTTGTGCCTGCCTGAACAGGGGGCGTGAACATAATCCTCCCTGGTGGTCAATATATGAGACCACTGCTGTGTTGTCTTGACAGAAAACACAGCAGTGGTCTCATATATTGACCACCAGGGAGGATTATGTTCACATATGGTGACCTCTCAATTGAGACAGAAAAAATTTCAGTGCTAGAAATATGGCCCGCATTTCTAGGCAATTTATATGCCAATCCAGATGAGGGCCGTTCCAGTGACCGTGAGCTGAACAGCCATCTAAGACCACACCCCAGCCCATGAGGGAGGTGTCTGTCATTTCGTTCTCAGACGAAACCCCCAACTTTTCCGCCACCACTGAAAAGGTCTCCTGTGCAATAGGCCCAATGGTATGACGTTGGCTGCTGCTGCCATAAGCTCTAACAGTCTCTCGTAGAGACTGGAGGGGATGCCAAGTTCCAGCTTTATCTTGCTTAATGTTGATAGGATTGACCCTACGCATGTTGGGGATAGAAACGCCCTCATCATAGTAGAATCCTTATAACCCCTAGAAAAGTTGTCCACTGCACTGAAGAAAGCATACTTTTCTGAGGTTCAACCAGAGCCCCAAGCTCTTCATGTGGGCGAGAACAACATCTCAATGTTAAATCGTCAATTCCCTGGAGAATTCCTGCTAGAATTAATGATTCATCCAGGTAATTTAGTACACGGATTCCCTGGAGTCACAATAGAGCCGGAATGACATCCATGCACTTTGTGAACGTGCAAGGGGATAAAGTTAGCCCGAAGGGAAGAACCTGACATTGGTATGCATTGCCTCCAAACGCAAACCCTAGGAACTTCCTGTGACTGGGCAATATTTCTGTGTGGAAATATGCACCTTTTAGATCTATTGTCACAAACCAGTCCTCAAACTAAATCTGTGGAATGATAAGTTTGGGCGTCAGCATCTTGAACCTGTATGTCCGACGAGTACAGATCTAGATGACAGATGATGCAGATCTAAATTTGGCCGCATACTCCTCTCTTTTTTGCGGACCAGGAAATAACGGCTGTGAAAACCTCCCTCCCTCAGGGAATGGGGTGCATGTTCTATGACCCCTTTGTCCAAGAGGGATCTTACTTCCTACGCTAACGTTAGGCTCTGCTCTGTGCTGACTATTGTGGTGAGCACACCTCTGAACCAGGGGGGTCGAGCCCTGAACTGGACTCGGTAACCCTTTTCTATGGTAGACAGAACCCATGGAGCCACATTTGGCAGTAGTTTCCATGCTGTCAGATGGTCCTTTAGTGACGTCAACTTTTCCACATTCCATTGGAGGAAAAGCATCAGATTTTTGTTGCCCTGTGACAGCTCGCTGACCAGAGAACACTGAAATCTTGGGACAGCCTTGGCTAGGGGAGCCCCTGCAAAAGTACTGGGGGCTAACTGCCCTAACAACCTCATGTACCCTGATATGTCCCTCCATGGCCCCTCAGGACCACTCCTCCTTTGTCTGCTTGGCCTTCATGAGCATTCTCAGATCAGGCCTAGTAGCAGGCTGTGGCCGACCAGTTCCTCTGGCTGTCTGCGGGGGGAGGTGGGCTGCCATACTCTCCTTCTGTGCCTCCCTCACACTAGCGCTGACCCGGGCTCCACTCGTGGATGCCCGTGTGAACTAGACACAACAGGGAAGGAACTGGCTGAATGCCGCCGTATGTCGAGCTCACTCAGCAGGTCTGCTTGGTAGGCCTGCAACAGTGCCATTGTCTGGCTCTGAAACCCAACTCGCTTCTTCCGAGAACAGAGCGAGTCGCAAGCGGAGCTGCCTAATTGTAAGGCATTCACAATGCACACAGTCAGACCTCTCGAGGGCTGCAGTGGCATGCTCCAACCCTAGACACTTCACACAGAAAGTGTGCAGTCCTCCCCGTGATGAAACGGAAGCAAGACACTTCCTGAATTCTCTCACTTGAATTTTTTTTTAAAAGGGACAGAAAAGAAAAGAGGGGTTTTTTTTTGGAAAAGATAGAGATTAAATGAAGTGTCTTTTTGTTTTCATTACACAAACGACCGACATGCAGTCTCGCTGAAGATAATAAGGCTGACGGCGCGGTTCACAGGTGTCGTTTATATATCACATGATGCGCTTAATTGCCACATCACCTGATCATGGCAGGCCTGTAAATAGGCATTTTGTTAGGCAAGCTTCAGATACCGGGCACACACGAGAGCGCTCCCGCAGCATTCAGCTAACGCAACATGGAGTTCCCTTTGAAATGGAACATGATGGAATCAATGGATGCAATGTCTGTAGT